>NC_059293.1:1500000-1520000 GCF_017591435.1 Portunus trituberculatus
ACGCATGGAATTTGGGCCGTTTCATCTCCACGTTCCCGGCTCTTTAATGTGTTCAAATCCACATCCACAGTAATGACAGCACGGACACCTTCCACAACATTTGTAAAGGTTTTCTCTGCACCTTTGTGGTTTTCCAGTGAAGGATTTTTATTTTTTCTTCTTCTTTTGTTAAGTTTCTGTAACTGCATAGCTCTCTCTCTCTCTCTCTCTCTCTCTCTCTCTCTCTCTCTCTCTCTCTGTGTGTGTGTGTGTGTGTGTGTAATTCACCTCGGTCGCCTGGGTCGCCTGCTGGTCACCCAGATAGTCTTCCCATTACGGAGCGAGCTCAGAGCTCATAGACCGATCTTCGGGTAGGACTGAGACCACAACACACTCCACACACCGGGAAAGCGAGGCCACAACCCCTCGAGTTACATCCCGTACCTATTTACTGCTAGGTGAACAGGGACCACACATTAAGAGGCTTGCCCATTTGCCTTGCCGCGCTGGGACTCGAACCCGGGCCTCTCGATTGTGAGTCGAGCGTGCTAACGCGTGCTAATCACTACACTACGCGGTGTGTGTGTGTGTGTGTGTGTGTGTGTGTTTCACTGTTTCACTGTTTGATCTGCTGCAGTCTCTGACGAGACAGCCAGACGTTACCCTACAGAACGAGCTCAGAGCTCATTATTTCCGATCTTCGGATAGGCCTGAGACCAGGCACACACCACACACCGGGACAACAAGGTCACAACTCCTCAATTTACATCCCGTACCTACTCACTGCTAGGTGAACAGGGGCTACACGTGAAAGAAGACACACCCAAATATTTCCACCCGGCCGGAGAATCGAACCCCGGTCCTCTGGCTTGTGAAGCCAGCGCTCTAACCACTGAGCTACCGGGCTTGTGTGTGTGTGTGTGTGTGTGTGTGTGTGCGTGCGTGCGTGCGTGCGTGTGTGTGTGTGTGTGTGTGTGTGTGTGTGTGTGTGTGTGTGTGTGTGTGTGTGTGTGTGTGTGTTTGGCTAAGGGAAATTTTAACCATCAGTACCTACAAACATGAAATTAATATTTACATAACGAGAATACTAATGTTATTTCTAATAATTGGTGAAATATTGAAATGCAATACATGCAGGAACATGAATATGAACGCACGTGCGCGCGCACACACACACAAACAGAGAGAGAGAGAGAGAGAGAGAGATGCCTCACCAGCGTGGTCTCCTGTCTCACCGCCACTCAACGGCAGGAGCTAGATAATGTACAAAAGAGGGCATCCAGGATCATCCTTGGCCCTGTCTACACTAACTACGACCACGCCCTGACCGCTCTGAACCTTTCCAGACGGTTTAGCAAACACCAAGAAGCCCTGTTGAAGCTGGGCAGGAGCCTGCTACGCCACCCGATGTTTCGCCACCTTCTCCTCCCTGCCACCCCTCACCATGTCCACCCCACACGTCACAACAACTTCCTTATACCCACGAGGGCCACTAGAACTGACCACTATAAGAACAGCGCCATACCCACCATGGTACGAACCATTAATCACTAGTTATAAGCCCCCGATCCTCCCTATAAACTCCCTATAAACCGTATATCATTATCATTATTATTATTATTACACACACACACACACACACACACACACACACACACACACACACACACACACACACACACACACCGCGTAGTGTAGTGGTTAGCACGCTCGACTCACAATCTAGAGGCCCTGGTTCGAGTCCCGGCGCGGCGAGGCAAATGGGCAAGCCTCTTAATGTGTGGCCCCTGTTCACCTAGCAGTAAATAGGTACGGGATGTAACTCGAGGGGTTGTGGCCTCGCTTTCCCGGTGTGTGGAGTGTGTTATGGTCTCAGTCCTACCCGAAGATCGGTCTATGAGCTCTGAGCTCGCTCCGTAATGGGGAAGACTGGCTGGGTGACCAGCGGGTGACCGAGGTGAATTACACACACACACACACACACACACAATAAACAGAAAGACGAAACCTATCAATTGATACTCACGTGGGAGGAGAGAGAGAGAGAGAGAGAGAGAGAGAGAGAGAGAGAGAATATAGAACACCAAACATTAGCAGGAAGTGACCGGGGGCAGTGATTCCCAGGGTGGCGAGGGCGAGCTTTTCATCAATTCACGTTCCAAATATAAAAAGTTTAGTATCATTATGGAAGATAGTTTTTTTTTTTTTCGGGTGTCGGGTGCACGTTGTGGGTGGAAGGGGAGATGGGCGGAGTATAGAATTCAGTGGTGCAATTATTGGTTCAGTACGTGAATTTAAAATGTAGAGCGCATTAAATGTTTTTGCAATACATTTTACATATAAGCTGCGGGCGGGAGTCCAGCCACGCTCTTTTAAAGTATGAATAATTTGTGGGGTCAAAGTCTGATATTCGACAGTGATTCAGGCTTATGGCAGCACCGGATGGGGAGGCTCAACATTAGAAGATAAAAAGAAATGAAAGTAAATAGTAACAAAAACAAGGATGAAAGAACAAGAGACGGAGATAAGAAGGATAAAAAAAAAAGGAAAAATAGAGAAGACAGAAGGATGAGGGAGAAAAACAGAGTACGAAGAAAAAGAAGAATAAGAAAATGTGAAACAAGAAAAAGAAGAAAAAGAAATTTGAAAAGGAAAGGAAGAAAAAAAGAAAAGAAGAAGAAAGGAAAAGAAGAACAAGAAAAGAATAAGAAGAAAGTGAAATGAAGAAAAGAAGATAATAATAATAATAGTAATAATAATAATAATAATAATAATAATAATAATAATAATAATAATAATAATAATAATAATAATAAACAAATAATAATAACAATAATAACAATAATAACAATAATAATGATAATAAAACAATAACAAAGAAGAAGAAGAAGAAGAAGAAGAAGAAGAAAATAATAAGAAGAGAGAGTAAGAAAAGTGTTAAAGAGAGAGAGAGAGAGAGAGAGAGAGAGAGAGAGAGAGAGAGAGAGAGAGAGAGAGAGAGAGAGAGAGAGAGAGAGAGAGAGAGAAATAGAAAGAAAAAAAATGGAAAGAGGAGAAAATGGAAAAGAAGAGAATAGAAGAAGAGAGAAGGTAAGGAAGAAGAGAGAAGGAGGAGAGAGAAATATGAAGAGGAACAACTGAAGAAAGAGGAAAAGAGACAAATGACAGACGAAGGAACGCGCAATAAGTCAGACACAGAGAAAAACAAACAAAAAAAAAGGAAAATAAGAAAGAGAAGAATAGGAAAACACAAATGAAGAGAAGAAGGATGTAATAAAAGACCAAGAGAAGGAAGAGGAAACGAGACAAAAGATGAAAGAAAGAAATGGTAAGCATAACATGAAAGAAAACGAACAAAACATTAGAAAATAAGAAAGAAAACAAGGAAATGAGAGGAAAAAACACAGAAAAACACAAAGGGAAGAAACAAGACCAAAAATTAAAGAAAATACGAAACGAAATGATACAATAACACAAGAAAAGACTCCAGAATAAAAACGAATAAGTGAAGAAAAAGAAGGAAGGACAAGAACACGAACAAGGGGAAGGGAAAGGAGAGGAATAGAGGATCGGCTCTGTATGGTAACCGAGCGGCGCCACCACAGACTGAAATGACAACCAGCGACCGCCCCATTCAAGTCATACACGCTACACACAACCCTGCATCACCACTCGCAAAGGTTTCCACCGCTTATAGTTCACTTTCCAAGGGATGCTATTGGTGTTTTAAGGGTGTTTTCATAGTTGCAGTGAGGTTATTGGTGTTTTTAAGGATGTTTTCATGATTACAGTGAGGTTATTGGTGTTTTTAAGGGTGTTTTCATGATTGCAGTGAGGTTCTTGGTGATTTTAAGGGTGTTTTCATGGTTGCAGTGAGGTTATTGGTGTTTTCAAGGGTGTTTTCATGGTTGCAGTGAGGTTATTGGTGATTTTAAGGGTGTTTTCATGATTGCAGTGAGGTTTTTGGTGTTTTTAAGCCGTTTTGCATGATTATAGCGAAAGTTGTTGGGGTCTTCAAGGGTGCTTTCATAATTGTAGTGAAGCATTGGTGTTTTAAAGGTGCTTTCATTGTTAAGTTGAAAGTAATGGAAATATTTATGTTTGGTTTTCGATGATTTAAGTGGAAGTAATTTTGTTTTCAAGTGTTTTTATGATTGTGTGGAAGTCATTTGGGGCTTTCAATTCTACTTTCGTGATTCTAGTGTGTGCTATTGTCCTTTCACTCTATTTCGTGAGTCTGGTGGACGTGATCGAGCCTTTCAAAAGTGTTTTCATGATTTGAACAGGAAGTTATGGATTTTCAAGTGCGTTTCGTGGTTTTAGTGAAACTTATAAGGGTTTATAAATAAGTTTTCACAATTGTAGTTATTTTTTCTTTTGATTTATACCATGTGGGTTTTCACGAGAATTTATGGGCTAAAGGGGGATACTTTTTGTGGTACCTCCTATCCCAAAGCCCACCCACTAGGAAACCATTACCCTGAGTGAGGAAGCCCAACCTACACTCCGACCGTGGACAGGATTCGAACCCGTGCACTTGGAGACCCCTCGGACCCCAAAACACGCATGGTTCCACAGTAACTAACACAGATTAAACATCATGATAAAATAAACCATCATGAAAACTCTACTAGTCATTTATGTGGCTTTAGAAATAGTCTTTTAGAAAATATGAAAGTCTAAACGTTTTACAATGCAGACCACAACTCTTTCAAATGTTAATGATGTTTATGAGTACACGGGATTCACTTATCGGGAGCAAGTCATCGTTAGGCACTGTTATTGTTATTGTTGTTGTTTTGTTTTGTTTCCAGTGTTCAGTTTCACAGTCGACTCTGAGGTGAGGGTCCTCCGTGCGTGAGCGAGCAATGAGACGCTGCTGTGTTTCCCTTTCATAATTATCAATGTGTGCCGAGCCATGATGTGATTGTTATAGACGTCACGCAACGTTCAATGTGTCCTTCTCTCTCTCTCTCTCTCTCTCTCTCTCTCTCTCTCTCTCTCTCTCTCTCTCTCTCTCTCTCTCTCTCTCTCCTGGTATGTGTGTGTGTGTGTGTGTGTGTGTGTGTGTGTGTGTGTGTGTGTGTGTGTGTTATAGTTAACAATAATCGGAAGCGTAACCCAAAAACTCCAGGCAAACAGTTCTGTCATTCAACTTAAAACCAAGATATATGGACTCTTTAACTCCTTCAGTATTTGGCATATTTACCAGAAACTTAAATGGTGAATGAAATAGTAAAGACTCTGGTAATCAATCTTCTGATCTCGATTAACTGTTCCTAATGAAAATGACATCGTCTACTCATTACTAAATTTCGTGTTAAATATGCTCCCCGGTACGGAAGGGATCAAGATACCCAACACAGCGTCACTTGAGTCAGAAGTGTTGGCCAAATATTCATGCACGCTCACACGTTACACCGTCTCTGAACTTCTGGTATGATGAAAACTATTGCTTAACCGTATTTCACATTGATGTCTGCCAGAAGTTGTCATCTTTTTGACGACTCAATGGCAGTCTTCATTTCTTTTCCTTTAATAAATAAAAAAAAAAACTTCTGCATTCTCTTCACCTTTCATATACAGTCATTGTTTCTCAATAGTCTTCTCCATGTCTTTGTGCTCTGCCTCCTCTCCACTTCACCATTCCTCTCTCAAATGACCTCTATCCACTACTTCGAACATAAATGTTGTGTCTAAAGAGAATATTATTTTATGTAAGAGAAGAAAATGGCCAAAAGCAACAAAAGATAAAAATAAGGCCCCCTTAATTGCCAGTGCCCTTGCGAAATAAAGGAGCAATTGTCTTGAAATCTCCTTCTTGAAAGAAGTTAAGTCGTAGGAAGATGGAAATACAGAAGCAGGCAGGGAGTTCCAGAGTTTACCGAAGAAAGGTGTGAATGACTGAGAGTAGTGGTTAATTCTTGCATTACAGATTTGGAAAGAATAAAGATGAGAAAAAGAGGAAAGCATTGTGAAGCAAGGCCGCAGGAGGAGGGGAGGCATGCAGGTAGCAAGATCAAAATAGCAGTTAGCATGAAAATAGTGGTAGGCGATAGCAAGAGATGCAACATTCTGGCGGTGAGAAAGGCTGAAGACAGCCAGGGAGTTGATGAGACGAAAAGCTTTTGATTCCACGCTATGTAAAAAAAAAAAAAAAAAAAGTGGAACCTCCAAACATGCGACGAATACTCCATACAAGAACGGAAAAGGCACTTGTACTGAGTTAGCAGTTACAGAGCGAGAAAGACTGACGGAGACGCCTCAGAACGCTTAACTTCATAGAAGTTGTTTTAGCAAGAGATGAGATGGCACCTCTCATTTGGCAATATATTTGAAGAATGTCTCTATCGTAACCACAGGAACACAAAGCAGTCTAACAAGTCCAGCGCTTATATATATTATCACATTAATAACTGTTTTTGCTTCATGGGCGATCATAACTGACGGCGAGTGGTAAAAAGTATCCAGGCTCCGTGAGAGAGAGAGAGAGAGAGAGAGAGAGAGAGAGAGAGAGAGAGAGAGAGAGAGAGAGAGAGAGAGAGAGAGAGAGAGAGAGAGAGAGAGAGAGAGAGAGAGAGAGAGAGAGAGAGAGAGAGAGAGAGGTGAGGTAAAAATGTGATGTATGGATTCAGTATTTTTGTGTAATATGATAAGGCGGAAAGTTTCGTTGAATAATTGCACTCCTTCGTTGGAGACATTACGTTTTTCCAGATTAGTGATTCATACAAAGTAAGTATTTCACAATAATTTTGGGATCCATATTACAAACGTACAGCTTTTGCAGGTTTCAGAGTGTGCGACTTTTATGCAAATTATCGTGGTAGTATTTGATTTAATTTCATGAGTATTGCATTACTCACTTTGCTCTGCCGACTGATATCCTACATGTGGTAAATATAGAGTCCATTTATTTATTCAAGCATGTAGTGTGTGTGTTCATATAGTCCTTCATCTGCATATCATTATTACATTTCAGCAGGCGGTGGACGAGTGGGCGAGTGGTGAGAGGTGAGGCGTGGCGATCTGAGTCATGGCAAAGCTAATCAGTCTCACTCTTAAGGTGTCTTGTGGTAGTTGTCGTAAAACAGGGTTAGCATGGAGACACCTGAGTCCATTATGAAAGTGTATTTACGGTAGCACAATACACAATAAGTGTAAACCGAGCGAAACGAGAGGCAGGAGGCGTAGATTGTCGCCTAAGGCAGCGGCGAGCGAGGACTGAGGGGAAGGACGTGACGTCAGACAGAAAGGGAGTATGGGAAAAACAAAGGACATGCTAACATAGTCTCCCAGAGGCAAAGGAAAACCCATGCGCCGCCCGCCCGTCCGCCCTTCAACGTTCTCTCTCTATTATTATTATTATTATTATTATTATTATTATTATTATTATTATTATTATTATTATTATTATTATTATTATTATTATTACTAATAGTAATAGTAGTAGTATTGTTATTATTATTATTATTATTATTATTATTATTATTATTATTATTATTATTATTATTATTATTATCATTATTATTATCATTATTATTATTATCATTATTATTATTATCATTATCATTATTATTAGCAATGATAATAACAATTGTAATAGTATCAGTAATAACAGTAATATCAACAATGATGAAAAATAATTATGATATCAATAATGACAATAATAATGATACAAAATAAAAAATAATAAAAATAATAAGAAACAGTTACTACTACTACTACTACTACTACTACTACTACTACTACTACTACTACTACTACTACTACTACTACTACTACTACTACTACTACTACTTAAACTACTACCACTACACTACTATTAAAACTACTACTACTACTACTGCTACTACCACTACTACTGCTACTACTACTACTACTACTACTAATAATAATAATAATAAGAAGAAGAAGAAAAAGAGTAATAACAATAGTGATTATTATCATAACTATGAAGACAAACACACCAATAAATGAACAAGTGAATAACAGACAGCGTCACAGTCTAAGCTGCCAAACAGAAGAGGCGCACTAAAATCCTCACTGCCACCACTATTCACCAAAAACACAGAACACAAAAATAAAAATAGAAAACGAAAATCATTGAAATATAAATACAGTGGAACCACGCGCGCTTTGGGCTCCAAGGGGCTCCCATGCGCACGGGTTCGAATCCTGGACACGGTCAGTTTTTTTTTTTTTTTTAGGCAGGAACAGAAAGTGGCCAAACGCAACAAAATTAAAAAAATGCCCACTGGGTTGCCAGTTCCCTTAAGGTTTGTATGAGTTATTCCAAATTTCAGGGACAAATGTATTGAAATCTCCTCTTAAAAGAAGTCAAGTCATAGGAAGAAGGAAATACAGAAGCAGGCAGGGAGTTCAGAGTTTAGGAGAGGAAGGTGTGAATGAGTGAGAGTAGTGGTTAACTCTTGTAGAAAGGACTTCCTTACTCGGGGCAACGGTTCCCTAAGCGATGTGTTTTCAAATAGGAGGTACCAAAAATACCTCCTTTGGCACATAAATTCCCGTGAAAAAGACCACAACTGTATGAAAAAACCTCCTTGTATTGTTTGTTTTTGTTTGTTTAATGTGACATGTTGTAGCAAACAACGTTTGTGAGTAACATTTGCACTGAGTCAATAGATGACTTAGCACTTCATCCCAGCGACGAGTCAGAGCACAGTGTCCCCAGTGGCAGTGGCCAGCCCGAGGGACGCACGCTGGGCCAGCCTGGGGTGTGGAGGTGTGGAGGTGTGGTGGAGCGTCGCCTCGCCAGCCCAGCTCGTGCAAAAGTTACTGGGACGGAGGCGTCGTAAAGTGATGAAGACGCTCACTGCGACACTCCCTCAGCTTGGTGCGTGAGTGACGTAACCTTGTTGGCCTGCTTGCTTGTTCCCTTGTATCCTTCCTTTCTTATGTCCCTGGTTGATCACTTCCAGTCTTCCTGTCCTGTTTCCTTCTTTCCTTCCTTGGCGGCTTGTTTGCTTGCTTCCCTTCTCCTTTTACTCATTTTAGTCACTATTTCCTTCCTTCCTTATTTGCTTGCTTACTTTCTCACCTATTGATTTTCATACTGACTTACATTCTTCCTTTTTTTCTTGCTTACTTCCTTCCTTCCTTCCTTCATTCATTGTTTTTGTTGTTGTTTTTTACATCCTGACTTTCTTGCTTTATTGTTTCCTTTCTTCCTTTGTTCATTTCTTATATACTTGTTGTTTCCTGAATTATTTTTTTTCCTTTTCACTCCGGAACAGAGCAACACAAAACAAAGTGACAACAAACTCTCCAACGATGACTTTCTACCCAATATTACACCTACATTTCTTTTGCTTCTTAACAAATGAACATGTCGTGAACCAACAAACCATTTCTCTTGTCCTCTTCACTCCGGGCCACCAGGGAAGCACGAGGCGGGAGTGACAGGGCAAGTGGAGCACGTACACAGGAAAGCTACACGGCTCTCCATCACGGCAATCCACCTCTGGAGAACCTGACAAAACATATTGCACCACTCAAATTTCACGTCTGGTATCGCAACTATTTTAGGTCTTATGCCGCGGACCCATGCACTGCTCCCTCTCTCCGCTCCTGCTGCTGCTACTGCTACTTCTCTGCTGCCTTCTCCTTCCTTTCCTTCTTAGCCTCTTCTTTCTCCTTCTCTCTTTCTCTCCTTTTTCCTCTTCTTTTTCCTCCGTCTGTTTTCTTTTATATTTTTTGTCTTCTAGTGATAGACGGATGTTGTTTGTTCTTTTCCTTGTGTTCTTTGAAGCTTTTTTTTCTTCTTCGTCCTCCTGTTCTTCGTCTTTCTTCTCCTTTTCTTTCTCCTGTGTCAGTTTATTCCTCTTACTCCTCTTCCAAGTCCTTTTGTTCCTCCTCCTCTGATTTCTCTTCCTCCTCATTTCCTCCTCCACCTCCTCCTCCTCCTTCTTTTCCTCCTCTTCATATTCCTCCTCCTCCTCCTCCTCCTCCGTCTGACAGAATAATCAACACAAACAGCATGCTACTCTTTAGTATGGGGTTTATTTATTTATTTCATGCATTATATTGGTTTACTTTCATTCATTGATCTATTTCATTACTTTTGGGTTGGTTTAGTCTTCCTGTTACTCTTCTGCTTTCATTTACTTTTGTGTTTTGGGGGTTTATCATTCTAACCATATTCTGTTTCTTTCTCTTCTTTATTCCTCTTCCTCCTCCTCCTGCCCAGCCTCCTCCTCCTCCTCCTCCTTCTCCTCTTCTTCTTCTCCTCCTTTCCAGCTTTTCCTCTTCTTTCTCCCTCCTCATTTCCCTAAAATTGTGATGTTCCTGGCACAAACACGACTTTTCTGGTCATATATTCCATTGATTTATTGCCATGTCTGGAAAAGGTGCAAACTGTGTGTGTGTGTGTGTGTGTGTGTGTGTGTGTGTGTGTGTGTGTGTGTGTGTGTGTGTGTGTGTGTGTGTGTGTGTGTGTGTGTGTGTGTGTGTGTGTGTTACCTAGTGTGTATTTACTTAGTTGTAGTTTTACAGGGCCTGGGCTTTATGCTCGTGTGGCCCCGTCTCCATATCTACACTTATCCAATCTTACTTTAAAAGTATGCACACTCGTTGCAGACACTACTTCTTCATTTAAACTGTTCCACGTCTCAATACATCTTTGCGGGAAACTATATTTTTTAACATCTCTCAGACATCTTCCTTTTCTCAGCTTTTTACTATGCGATCTTGTGCTTCGAATGTCATATTCTTCTCTCAGGATCAGTTTCTCATTATCCACTTGGTCCATTCCGTGTGTGTGTGTGTGTGTGTGTGTGTGTGTGTGTGTGTGTGTGTGTGTGTGTGTTTACGTAGGGAAGAGGGCCAGCCAATGCCAAAAAAAAGAAAGTTAAAAAAGGTGTGTGTGTCTCGGTAGAAGGTCATGCAATGTTGATAATTTGGAGCTTTCCTCTTTTCGTTTTCAATGTTTTATGTTGTTGTTATTATTGTTGTTTTCGTTGCTGGTGTTGTTGTTGAAGACTACTGCTTATTCTTCCTCTTCTTCATCTTTAACCCACATCCACAAAACACCAATAAACAGCCATCAGAAATAAACACGGCACTACCATTGACATTCTTTTCCTTTCCATATATATATATTTTAATTTTATTTTTTTTTTTTTTTTTTTTTTTTTACATTACAAGGGCACTGGCCAAGGGCAAACAAAGTGTTGGAAAAAAAAAATCCCGCTGGTTGCCAGGCCCTGTTAAGAGGAAAGTAGAAAGAGAAAAACAAAAATCTAAAAGGAGGGTCCAGTTAACGTAAGAGGTGTCTTGACACTCCTCTTTTGAAAGAGTTTAAGTCATAGGCAGGTGGAAATACAGACACAGGTAGAGAGTTCCAGAGTTTACCAGTGTAGGGAATGAAGGAGTGAAGATACTGGTTAACTCTTGCATTAGGAAGATGGACAGAATAGGGATGAGAAGAAGTAGAGAGTCTTGTGCAGCGAGGCCGCAGGAGGGGGAAGGCATGCAGTTAGCAAGTTCAGAAGAGCAGACAGCATGAAAACAGCGGTAGAAGACAGATAAAGATGCAACATTGCGGCGGTGACTTAAAGAATCAAGACAGTCAGTTAGAGGAGAAGAGTTGATAAGACGAAAAGCTTTAGATTCCACCTTGTTTAGTAAAGCTGTGTGTGGATCCCCCAGACATGAGAGCCATACTCCATACACGGGCGGATAAGGCCCTTGTACAGAGCAAGCAGCTGGGAGGGAGAAAAATGGACGAAGACGCCATAGGACACCTAACTTCTTGGAAGCTGATTTAGCAAGAGTAGAGATGTGAAATTTCCAGTTTAGATTTTTAGTGAAGGATAGACCGAGTGTGTTTAATGTAGAGGAGAGGGAAGTTGAGTGTTATTGAAGAAGAGAGGATAGTTGTCTGGAAGGTTATGTCGAGTAGATAGTTGTAGAAATTGAGTTTTTGAGGCATTGAACAAAACCAGGTTTTCTCTGCCCCAATCAGAAACAAGTGAAAGATCAGAAGTTAGGCGTCCTATAGCATCTCGCCTTGAGTCATTTAATTGTTGTTGGGTTGGGCGTCTGTTGAACGCTGTTGAATAATGCAGGGTGGTATCATCAGCATAGGAGTGGATAGGGCATTGAGTCAGATTTAGGAGATCATTGATGAATAATAGAAAGAGAGTGGGTGATAGGACAGAACCCTGTGGAACACCACTGTTGATAGTTTTAGGGAAGAACAGTGACCGTCTACTACAGCAGCAATAGAACGATCGGAAAGGAAACTGGAGATGAAGGTACAGAGAGAAGGATAGAATCCGTAGGAGGGTAGTTTAGAAATTAAAGATTTGTGCCAGACTCTATCGAAGGCTTTCGATATGTCAAGGCCGACAGCAAAGGTTTCACCGAAGTCCCTAAAAGAGGATGACCAAGATTCAGTTAGGAAAGTAAGAAGATCACCAGTAGATCTGCCTTTACGGAAACCATACTGGCAATCAGAGAGAAGGTTGTGAGCTGATAGATGCCTCATTATCTTCCTATTAAGGATAGACTCAAAGGCTTTAGAAAGGCAGGAAATCAAAGCTATAGGGCGGTAGTTAGAAGGATTGGAGTGGTCACCTTTTTAGGGACAGGTTGAATGTGAGCAAACTTCCAGCAAGAAGGATAAATAGAAGTAGAGAGACACAGATGAAAGAGTTTGACCAGGCAGTGAGCGAGTTCGGAAGCACAGTTTTTGAGAACAACAGGAGGGACTCCATCCGGACCGTAAGCCTTCCGAGAATCAAGGCCAGAGAGGGCCAGGAAAACGTCTTTATAAAGAATTTTAATTTTAGGGATGAAGTAGTCAGAGGGTGGAGGAGTAGGAGGAATATGCCCAGAATCATCCAAAGTTGAGTTGGTAGCAAAGGTTTGAGCGAAGAGTTCAGCTTTAGAAAAGAAGAGACAGCTGTAGAGCCATCTGGATGAAGTAAAGGAGGGAAAGACGAAGAAGTAAAGTTGTTAGAGATATTATTGGCTAGATGCCAGAAATCTCGAGAGGAGTTAGAATTGGAAAGACTTTGACATTTTCTATTGATGAAAGAGTTTTTAGTAAGTTGGAGAATAGATTTGGCATGATTACGGGCAGAAATATATAGGGCATGAGTTTCAGCAGTTGGATGGCTACGGAACCGTTTGTGAGCCGCCTCTATCATTGACAGCACGAGAACAAGCAGAGTTAAACCAAGGCTTTTTAGCTTTAGGGTTAGAGAAAGTATGAGGAATGTATAGCTCCATGCCAGAGATAATCACCTCTGTTATGCGCTCGGCACAAAGAGAAGGATCTCTGACATGAAAACAATAATCATCCCAAGGGAAATCAGAATAGTACTGCCTTAGTTCCTCCCACTTAGCAGAGTTAAAATGCCAGAAGCACCTCCGCTTAGGCGGGTCCTGAGGCTGCACTGGAGTGATAGAACTGGTAACGGAAATTAGATTGTGGTCGGAGGAGCCCAACGGAGAGGAAAGTTTAACAGAGTAAGCAGAAGGGTTGGAGGTTAGGAAAAGATCAAGAATGTTGGGCGTGTCTCCAAGGCGGTCAGGAATACGGGTAGGGAACTTCACTAGCTGCTCTAGGTCATGAAGGATAGCAAAGTTGAAGGTTTGTTCACCAGGTTGGTCAGTGAAAGAAGATGAAAGCCAAAGCTGGTGGTGAACATTGAAATCCCTAAAATGGAGATCTCAGCAAAAGGAAAGTGAGATAAGATGTGCTCCACCTTGGAAGTCAAATAGTCAAAGAATTTTACATAGTCAGAGGAATTAGGTGAGAGGTATACAGCACAGATGAATTTAGTTAGAGAGTGACATTGAAGTCTTAGCCAGATGGTAGAAAATTCTGAAGATTCAAGATTGTGGGCACGAGAGCAAGTGGTGTCGTTACGCACGTATGCGCAACATCCAGCTTTGGATTGAAAATGAGGATAGAGCAAGTAGGAGGGAACAGAAAAGGGGCTGCTGTCAGTAGTCACAGACAACTGTGTTTCGGTTAGGAAGAGAAGATGAGGTTTAGTAGAGGAGAGGTGGTGTTCCACAGATTGAAAATTAGAACGAAGGCCACGAATGTTGCAGAAATTGATAGTGAAAGTATTAGATGAAGTGTCAAGACACCCAAGGTCGACAGCAGAGGGCAGTCCGACCTGGGGACATTTATGGTCCCCTCCCCAGAGGGGGACTCCGAGGCAGGGCGTGGTGAAGCCATTATTAAATTTTGATTTGAAGAGAGTGTAAAAGTGTAAGGTGTTGTAGTGTAGTGTAGGAAGTAGTAGAAGTTGTCTTTAGAGGGCAGGTTGCAGCTGCTCAATTGTATAAATGAGACCACAAAGGGAACCGGGAAGAGAGGACACGGGGAATCACTCAGTCTGCAGCACTGCCTACATCCCCGTAAGTACCTCTCCTGGAGTATTCCACCGGGCGGCAGGTGACTACTGCCTACTCCTACCAGGCCAGCGATTCTATTCCAAACAAGTCTTTAATAGTAAGATGAATGTTACGTCACTACAGTGTTTGCCTTGATCCCTTGACACTCACCCAGGATCGATAAGTGTGACAAACTTCATCCATCCTCGTCTGTTCCAAAGATCGTCTCAACATTCACATCTCTCATTGATTGAAATATGGAATGAATCCATATATTTGTTTTTCCAGATATTCAATAATATTTACGTGACGCTCATGAACGTGCAGACTTCCAGGTACAAATCAGCTCTGTATAGTCAAGATCAAGAGCGAATCCTTCTGCACTTCTCTCCACTGTGTTTAGCTCCTCAATTCAGTGTTAACACTCTGGATTGGTAACAATGTATCAAACGTTTGTTTTTCTTGCAGGATTTTCAACACACTTGGGGAGTTAAGACTGAGGAAAGAGTAGATTAGAGGGAACAAAAAGACTCAATGTTTTATCTTGACTATCCCAAGAAGGTGATCAAAGAAGGTTACTTAATTTGTGGGCAGGACCGTACGAAAGACGTAACCAGAGAGAAAATTTGACGCTAGATCCTCGAGTGTAGTGGTGAGTAAGTCGTGTATTTGTGTGCCACCTCTCATTACTCAGTCGAGGGGAATTATACTGCATGAGCGGGACAAAGGAAACAAACCTGAGAAAAGAGACCCCACTGGAGGTATCAATCACGTAAGACAGTCCGAAAGCAAGTCAAAAACACTACAGCTGTCAAGTGTCTTCCTATAATTCTGTGGAAAAAGTTGAAGTCACAGTCAGGAGGAAATACAGAAACAAGCAGTGAATGTAGTGTGTGGTGGTGATGGTGGTGGACATTCTAGAATAAAGACGACTGTACAGATAAAGTGTATGTACGTATATGAGGAGAGGGGTTAATGAGCAAGGACAGTAATAAATAAAGCACTATGAATGTGAACTGCTATCTTGGTTGACATGGAATATGAACGGTGTAAATGCACATATGTATTTATGATAAGCAGGTATCATTTCCTTATTCCAACGTGTCATATTTCAGCAGCACGTGCAGTCACTGGGCAACAGGGAGACTCCACACCCGAGGAATCGCCACCTTTCTTAAGTTGTTTCATCTGACCTACTGCTATTTTCACGCCATGACTGATACTCCCACCAGTGTACAACACTTCATTGTATCTCATTATCGTTGTCAGTGTCAATGTTCACATCAAGATTGGCAGCAGTCATTGTCTATTGAAGTTTTGGTGCGGCATGAACACCGTTAGGGAAGTGATGTGATCCAGTACATCCTGTGTAGCCTCAGTTGTGTCGGGGTTCCCACGGCCCAGTGCAACCTGAACATAAGATGGGGAAATAGACCAACTTTGCACAATACTATGTTGGGTCCTCGTGGCTCAGTGGGTAGAGTGATGACATTTGGATTGGCGTGAGGGAAGCGTGGGTTCGAAACCCGCTCGGAACTTGCAAAAAAATAAAATTTCAGAGATAATCTCAGAGATCATCCAGTCCACTGCCCGCGGTGAGAGTTGCCTTCCCCACTCCTCCCCACAATGCTGGGAACTACAAGGACTGCCATACCGACTCACTCAAATAGGCTATGTTAAGTTAGCATAGGTTAAGTTAGTATAGGATAGGATAGGAGAGAGTCAGTATCTGGCAGACCACGTAGTGACCGGAATATGGAGGAGGATACATCACCAGCAGCAAAGGAGGAAGAAGAAGAGGACCCAACACCCGACGAAGAAGATGGCAAGCAGCAGTAGAGAAAGAAGACCAACAGAAGAGGAAGAAGAGCAGTAGCAGCAGCCCCAGCCATCCTACGTATACAGTACGCCCGTATCTGAGGCTGCAGAGGAAGAAGAGGAGGAGCAGTACTCGCAGGCATCCTACAAGTACGCCCGTTTGGCCCGCGCCCTACGTGGGGTCGCATGGGAGCGACGGATGTACCTTGGTGTCTGAGACTGCATGCAGAGCAAGAAGAAAGAGGAGGAGGAACAGCAGGCATCCAACTGCACGCCCGTTTGGCCCGCGCCAGTAGGGTCGCATGGTAGCGACGGGCATGCCTTGGTGTCTGAGACTGCAGAGAAGGAAGAAAAAGAAGAGGAGGAGGAGGAGCAGCAGCCTCAGATCTCGTACAGTACAGTACGCAAGTTTGGCCCGCGCAGCAAAGGATCAAGAAGAACCAGAAGAACCAGCACCAAGACCAGCAGCAGCAGCACCGCCATCAGGAGAAGGTAAGCAATGTGTGAGTATGTAAAGGACCTGATTAAATAATGTGTGTAATGAAAATGAATGAAAATGTGAAATAAATGTCTGTAATATAAATATATATACCTGTATATATATGTAAATATATATATATACCTGTATATCAATTACCTGTCAATGAAAAAATAAAGTGTGAAATGTTGTAATGTGTAATGTATGTAATGTAAATTGATTGATTGATTGATGTAATATAAATCTCTGCAATATGTAATGTATGTATAAAACCAATGTAATGTGCAATGTATGTAAATACCTGTAATGAATATAATACCTGCAATGTATGTGAATATATGTAATATGCAAAGTATGTATATGAAATACCTGTATGTATGTATGTAAATATCTATGATATGATGTAATATATGTAAATATCTGTAATGTGTGTAATGTATGTAATGTAGTGTAATACCTCACCTCACCTCACCTCAACTCACCTCACCTCAACTCTCTCTAATGTATGTATGTAATGTTAGCATGTAAGTATCTTTGCAATTTAATGTCATGTAATGTTAGCATGTAAGTACCTACTAATCTTGTCTCTCCCACACCAATGTAATGTAATGTGCAGCAGCAGCAGTAGCAGAGGAAGAAGAGGACCAGCAGCAGCAGAAGAAGAAGAAGACCAGCAGCAGAAAGAAGAAAAGGAAGAATAAGAGCATCCCCACTACCACCACCACTTCCCCCACCACCACCACCACCACCACCAACTTCAGGCAGGTTAAGGATAAGATAGTCAGTCAGTTAGCTAGGTGGCCCATGTCAGGAGGAGGAGGAGGAGGTGGTGGTGGTGAAATGATGTGACGTGAGCGCACCACCAGCAGAGGAAGAAGATAAAGGCAGCAGCATTACATAACCTCACCTCATGAAACCTTGGCTCATCTAATCTCACCATAACCATCATCATCATACTACCGCATCACCTCATCTCACCTCACCTCACGTCATATCACCTCATCTCACATCACCTCATCTCACATCACCTCACGTCATATCACCTCACCTCACCTCACCTCACACCACCACCACCACCAACACCAAGATGACAAGATGTTATGATGAAGATAATCTAGTGTACTTGTACCTTGTAGAATAAAAAAAAAAAATAGTAGTAGGTGAGGTGAAGAAGTGTAAATTAATAAAAATAAGTATATAAGCAGCAGCTCTTCCACTACTACTAGCAGAGAAAGAAGGATCACCACCATCACTAGCAGAAGAAAAAGGAGAAGGACCAATACAACCACCAGCAGCTTCACCAACACCTGAACAACAAGTAGAAGATGATGATGATGATGAAGAAGAAGAAGAACAGCATCGACAAAGCAGCATAGCAACATTAAGGTAACTATAAAAAAGAATAATCATCATCATCATCGTTATTCACCACCACTTCCCACCACCACCACCACCACAACAACAACTTCAGGCACCACCAAACTGGCTGACTAAAGCAGGTTAAGGATAGGATAGGATAGGGTAGGTTAGTCAGTCAGTCAGCTAGGTGGCCCATGTAGTTGTCAGGAGGAGGAGGAGGAGGAGGAGGAGGAGGAGGAGGAAGACCAAGAAGCAAGAGTAAATAGCGATAAAAGGTAATTCATAGCAGTCACAGGGTTAACTTTCATAATTGACCACACCTGCAGACTGAGTAAACTTCTGTTCTCTCGTGCTCTGCCGCCGTGGTACAGAGTGGAACCATGCGTGCTTTGGGGCCCGAGGGGTCTCCAAAAGCACGGGTTCGAATCCTGTCCAGGCTTCCTCACTCGGGGCAACGGTGGGCTTTGAGACAGGTGGTGCCCCAAAAAGCACCTTCTGTAGCCCATAAATTTCCGTGAAAATAAAATAAATATAAATATAAATAAAAAAAAACTGCATCTTTATAGCAAAAAAAATCACTAAATTAACTAAATGACAATGACCTGTTGGCGTAAAAGAAAAACGAAAAATGGAAAGAGAAAATATTATCTTTACAATTCACAATAGTTTGTCCTTGCCTGACTAATGAGAGGTGGCCCAGAATAACGTTCTTTTTTTCCTTTTTCCATAGCAATCTCTGGGTTACATTTGCAAAAAGTTTCCCTGTCACAGCATTTTTTTTAATATTGCTTTTCAAGTGTCCGTGTTTGACGTAAAGTTTTTTCTTGTATTTTTGATATGGTTCTTCACTAGCCACTAGCTCCATCACTACCTCCATCACCCGTCTCATATTGCCACTTCGCTACTTAATTGTTTCCTGAGCTGAATGTGAACGCTATACAAAGACAAACAAAAGCTCTGTGCATCTTCATCTTTTCCTTATAGTTGCCATTTACAACATGTGCTTCCTCTTGTCACAAGTTATCACACTCCTCCTCATCGTTCCCTCGTTGTTTACTCTGAGAAACTCTGGAGAATATTAAGGGAAGGAAGCACAAAGGAGACCAACCACTGTTTGCCTCTGAACACTGAAGCAAAGAAACAAGTGAAGGTGCACGTTTTCTTTCCTTTTCTTTTAATTTGTCAACGAAACTCAAAAAGCAAAACTAAAAAACGAAACTGAAAAAAACGGGAAAACGAGGAAAAAAACATCTTCAATAAAACAAATTAAAAACAAAGGATTTTCTGAATAATAACTGTAAGTGAAAGGAAAACAAAGAAAAAGAAAGTTTAAAAAAAAACCTGCTCATCGTAAAGTAGAAGAAAGAGTAAAAAGGAAAAAGAAAAGAATATGTTTGACAGTTCAGTTAGGAAGAAAGAAGAGCAAGTCCTGCACTAAACAAAAAAACGCTGGACACTATTTTCAAACGCAGCGCGAGAGAAAAAAAATCCCATCTGTTATTCCGAGGACACGTGGATGCAAACTCACGTCTTTGATATCCCGTGCAAGCCTTCCATTCCAGCACTCCATCACGGGGAAGGAAGAGAGAAAAGAGAGGGAAAACTACGCATCAATTCATCGGGGTTGTGGATGCAAGCTCACGTCTTTGGTCCTTATTCTTCAACGTCCACCTCCCTCATTTCCCTGCTGGTGACGCAGAATCCTTGTTAAACTATCGATAGGATGAAAAATGGAAAAAAAACAACTGGTACCACATTCTGAAACACTGCTCTACCGGTCCACTACTCTAAAAAGGTCTAGATTTGAAGCAACACAAATTTTTCAATGATGTTTCTATAATCCTATTGAAAGATCAATAAGATTTTTACGTTATATTTGAAGTAACACAAAAATCCAATCACGTTTTGATTCTTTTAGTGAAAGATCAATAAAATGTTTACTTTTTAACCGAAGAAACACTCATGAAAACGTGAGCAATTATATCTTGAAGGC
>NC_059293.1:1522500-1527500 GCF_017591435.1 Portunus trituberculatus
CACTTTCTCCCTCTCTTACTCTTCCTCTCCCTCTCCCTCCCTCTCTCTTTCCTTCTCTCTCTCTCTCTCTCTCTCTCTCTGGGCGTCACATTCACAAGACACAGACTCAACAGCGCATTGTATATTGACAACACACTTCACGCCTCCTGGATGGCGCCTGTCAGAGTGTCACGCAGCTGGAAATGTGTTCACCTTTTGTCCTCCTTTTGTTCCACGCTGTGTATTCACTTCATGTTCACCAGGAAACCATCACATAAACCCCTCGAAAAATACACCACCACCTGTTCTTTAATAATTTTTCTATTTATTTTTGTTCTTTTCTCTTTCGTGATGTATATTTATTTGTCGATATTTGCCAAAAAATCACCGAAAAATATGCCTTTACTTTTGTTTGATTCATTTTCGATTTATTTTCATTCGTTTCTTTTTCGGGATGTATATTCAACTGTCGATGCTTTCCAGAAAATCATCAACTTAACTTTCTCGAAAAAAAATGTACCTTTATGTTTTATCTTCTTGTTTTATTTTCTTTATTTTTCATGTTATATATTTAGTTGTTAACATTTACCAAAAGTCTTTAATATTATCGAGGAATTAGCATCTAGACTCAGTTTCATTGGGTACCACACTTCTACAACACCTTACCCTCAGTTTGTTGCTACTTGTGTGTCTTTCTTGTTGTGGTGAGTGACGATTTCTTGAAGCTTTAGTCTGCTCGCGTCAAAGATCAAGTTGCGTGAAATGGTTACACTATACAAAGAAATTCAACACGAGTAAGTTTTGATGTTTTTTTTTTTTTTACTTATATATTTTTCGAGACATGTAAAGACTTCCGAACAGAAAAACACAATAAACCAGGCACACACACACACACACACACACACACACACACACACACACACACACACACACACACACACACACACACACACGTTACTCCCAGAATAATTCATCAAACCCATGCGATAAACCAGTCTCAATCTTTCTCTTTCCTCACAAAAACACTCGGTGACTTCATTTCCCTCTCTGTGCCTTCATTATGAGTAAGTCTTAACCTCATTACAGACTATTGTTAAACCAACAGACACCAATTGTTACTTTCTTAAACCTTTCAATGATGGAATCCTAAAAATTCTCCTCCATCACCCGATCTCATTGCAATATTCATGAATATTTTGATGTTTAAAAATGCTCTCACTATAACTCAGCGCCCTTTCCACTCCCACGCTCATAAATCTCAGAGACAGGAGGTGTCTGGATTCACGGCTGCTGAATCAATAACGCACGGCATCTTAATACTTCCGTCTCGCCGCAAAGCCGCCGCGGGTTCCGACAGTAAACACTTGCATCCTTGCCACTCTCACCAAGACACTGAGAATCCACCTTTTGACTCTTAGGAAGCTGATGTGAGGTGTGTGTACATTTGAATGGCTTTCCTCTCCGACCTTTTATTTATCTATTTTTTCTAATAATACTAACGGCGAGCATTTTTACGTCATGTTTATGTATTATCTTGTCTATCTTATTCTATTTCATTTCCTTGTTCGACCTCCCCAGTACACAAGAGAAAAGTAGCATGAGTGGGGTGGTAGTGAGAGTTGTGGCAGTAACAATTACATTTAGTGATGCCGGAAGCTGCTCACACTAGGCAACAGAAGGAACAGTCACGTGAATAGCGGCAGGATTGGGAATGACGTGAAAACCACTCGACCGTCTCGCCATACCACTGAAAGGAAGAAACTTGACTCCTCTGATTTGCTTAGAATGTATGGACAGTTCGGCATTGCTAGAGTGTCAACGGATCACTGGACGAAAGAGTAAGGCAGAACACAAGATAGAGTCGAAATGCAGCAATTCACACCACTTGGCACGCTAACAAGACTGGAGACGCGGCCCAGAAGCTCCCAGCCACCAAGACGGCGAGCCGAAGGGTGAGGGAGAGGCGGCGCGAGAGCCATAAAGGTTTTACACGTCCAGGTCTCCATCGGAAGCCAGGAACTCAGGCAATTCCACAGAGATTACTTTTATTACCCCACAAATGGTTCGAATGTGGAAGTTTATGTAAGCCATTTTATTTTGATCGTGTGTGTGTGTGTGTGTGTGTGTGTGTGTGTGTGTGTGTGTGTGTGTGTGTGTGTGTGTGTGTGTGTTAGATGTGGGTGGATGTTTTATTCTCTTTTTCTATTTTTTCTCTCTCTCTCTCTCTCTCTCTCTCTCTCTCTCTCTCTCTCGTTTCGCGCCGCATAGTATTTTTGTCCATAAAGTTTCACGTGTTTTCTGTAAGTCTTGTTTGTAGAAGTTCATGTGCAAGTAATTTTTAAGTTCTATTGTTTTCTTCCTCATCTTTTTCTTTTCTTCCAGCTAATGAATGACGCAAGTAAATACGAACCCTTAAACACCCACGCACACACACACACACACACACACACACACACACACACACACACACACACACACACCTGTTACGTTAAAGATATGGTCAGAAAAATGAGAGAGAGAGAGAGAGAGAGAGAGAGAAATACACAACAAAAACATAATATAGACACCGAACACAACAAAACTAATACAAAGACAGGAAAAACAGTCAATAATCACTACACTGAAACACACACACGCAACACCACCACCACCACCACCACCACTACCACCACCACCATCACCGCCAGACGCAACACCCACTCGTTCACAATTTGATCGATATCATCTGAAAAATAGTGAATGAAATCTTTCCGCATCATTACTTTCCCTGCCGTAGAACTACCCCACCACCACCACCACCACCACCACCACCACAACCACCACCACCACCACCACTACTACCGCCAGCTTCACCTTATTTTCCCTACCGTCTTGGAATACTTGTCCCATATTCAGAGCGCTGTGAATTTGCCAAGTTCCTTTAAATATCTCACTGCCTTTTATTTTGTGCCTTTTGTTTTCTGTTGAATTTGTAGTTTTTTTTTTTCTATTTATTTGTGTTTTAATGTTTTCTTTTTTCGATTCTGTGTCATCGTTATTTTTCTTGTTTTCTTTTCTCCTGTTTTTTTATTTTTCTTCTGCTTCTTCTGCTGCTGTTTTATTTTTTATCATCGTCATCTTTTTCCATTTTTTCCTTATTATTATTCTTTTTCTTTATCTTCTTTTTTTCTTCTTCCTCTTCTTTTTCTTCTTTTTTTCTTCTTCTTCCTCTTCTTTTTCTTCTTCTTCTTCTAATCCTTCTTTTTCTTCTCCTCCCCGTCTTCTTCCCCCTTCTTCTTTTTCTTCTCCTCCCCTCCTTCCTCTTCTTCTTCTCCTCCACCTCCTTCCTGTTTTCCTCCCCTCCTTCCTCCTCTTCTTCTCCTCCACCTCCTTCCTCTTCTCTCCTCCCCTTCCTCTTCAGTTTCTTCTCCTTCCCTCCTTCTTCTTTACAGTAGTTTCTTCTCCTCCTCCTCCTTCCTCTTTTCTTCTTCTTCTTCTTTTTCTATCTCTGTTAAGTCTTCATCTTCGTATTCGTCTTATCCCTTCTCTTTCTCCTTCTCCCCGTCATTATTCTTTTTTAATCATATATTTCCTAATATCAGATGCACTAAACACTTCTATGTAAATATTGTACTGTAACTTAGAAATATATATGGCAATACTTTATTTTTTTTCTAATTATTCTTTTTTGATCGTGTATTTATAAACCATGTAAAGCAACGGCTGACAATCTTGTAAGACTCACGTACATAACAACAAACTCTGGTGGAATTAAAAATAAATCCAAATTTGAATCCACCTGCTGCTGGTTCTCCTCTTTTCCTCTTCCTCTTCCTCTTCCTTTGTCCAGCTCATCTTCTTCCTCACTTCCTCATCACCTTATCTTAAATCTTTCTTCCTCTTCCTTTCTCCTCCTCCTCCGTCACTCTTTACTTCCTTTCTTCCATTCCTTGCAACTCTCTATTATTTCTTTTTTCTATGTCCTCCTCCCATTGTTCATCCCGCCTTCCTCCTCCTTCTCCTCCTCCCACTTGTCCTCCCCTTCCATTTTCTCTCTCAGTTCCTGGTCCTGGTGCACTATTGTTTCCACTGTCCTTCGCTCCCTCTCGTGTTTGTTCACTTCGTTGCCCTGGTTGCGTCCCTTTCTCTTGTGGCTTCCCTTTCTCTCCTTCTCTCCCCTTCCACATAAAAAGGAACCCTTGCCCACATTCCCTCGCCTCCTCGTACCCTCGGAAATAAGAAACTATGCCAAACATCCTCGACCTCATTTAATATTTTCGGTAATCTTCTTTCGATAGAAACTCATTTTTCAGCCCAGTGTTTCTACCTCGTTAAGGGAGGAAAAGAAATATCACTAGATTTAAACTTTTCCATTCTTTTTTTTTTTTACATAATTTCGAAGACACCGTATTGCAGAAAGGAGGCTCAAAAACTAAAGACATTGTAGTTTTTATTCTGCAGTTTATGAGAATGAATGTCGTCACTCCTTCTTGCGGCTTTCTTCCTTCTATGCCTGGATTGTCCCGCCGGAACTCAATATTCTCAGTAACGCGTGCTGTTGTCTTTATTCAGGCAATTGCTTCCACGCCGTGAATATAATGATTTATTCTTTGCTGAAAGGGAATACCATGCGAAAAAGAGGATGGGATATGTGTGTGTGTGTGTGTGTGTGTGTGTGTGTGTGTGTGTGTGTGTGTGTGTGTGTGTGTGTGTGTGTGTGTGTGTGTGTGTGTGTGTGTGTGTTGGTGTGTGTGTGTGTGTTGGTGTGTGTTTCACTGTTTGATCTGCTGCAGTCTCTGACGAGACAGCCAGACGTTACCCTACGGAACGAGCTCAGAGCTCATTATTTCCGATCTTCGGATAGGCCTGAGACCAGGCACACACCACACACCGGGACAACAAGGTCACAACTCCTCGATTTACATCCCGTACCTACTCACTGCTAGGTGAACAGGGGCTACACGTGAAAGGAGACACACCCAAATATCTCCACCCGGCCGGGGAATCGAACCCCGGTCCTCTGGCTTGTGAAGCCAGCGCTC
>NC_059293.1:1532500-1542500 GCF_017591435.1 Portunus trituberculatus
GATGAATTGACCAGCTGGTACAATGGTAGGTGTCTTAAACTATGTTCTTGGCAATTACGTGAAAATCGTATGTATTAGTGAAAGGTTTGAGACATTCACAACCACTCAACTCTCCTCACCTGTCACGCACGCTGAAAGTTTGCCAGCACAGGATTAATGATTAAAAAAATATCGAGTTAAGACGTCAAAAAGGTATTGAAAGTGAATAGCGTTAACTGACTTATGTCCTTTGATCCTTTGTTAAGACTGGCAATTAATAGCCTGCAAAGTAGTTTCTCGGTCATGGAGGGCGCGCTAATTCCGTGTCTCCTGCAATGCTAAATGTTGGTCACACTCCTTACCTTTAGTCTCCGCGGTGTTCCGCTCTGCTGCCGCAACATGACCTGCGAAGAAGGAACATATTGAACAGATGCGCTGACCCACAAGGTATCACCAATTAATATAAAGTGCCTGCCAATACAAGACAGGTCATTTGAATTTGTAACAAGCACAGAATATCATTGACCTTCTAAAACATAAACAGATGATCTTAAAATTTGTATCGTTTTCAGTCTTTGTTCCAACATTCAAAGCACTGTTGGCAAACACACACACACCAAAAATAGCGATAACAAAGTACTTATTCTCTTGCATTGAAGAGTGTACGCCAATGGGTTGTGTTCATAAGAAGTTGTGGCAATCATGACAAAAATAATGATGAAAGAAAGGCTTAAAACCGAGGTTCTCAACTTTTCTCTCGTTAAGAACCCTCTGAGGTATGAGACCATCTACCGAAGCCCCAGTGATGTGACAATGAGCAGAATGTTAATTTGGTGACTGACACTGACTCAATATGCAATGACTAGCCATGTAAGCACCCCTGGAATGTTAATTTGGTGACTGACACTGATTCAATATGCAATGACTACCCGTGTAAGCACCCCTGGAATGTTAATTTGGTGACTGACACTGACTCGCCATGTAAGCACCCCTGGAATGTTAATTTGGTGAGTGACACTGACTCAATATGCAATGGTACTGCAAAGGATATTATTAAATCAGCCATCTAAGCACCCCTAGAAATCTTGTGAGCCTCTAGGGGCTCACAACTCTCAGGTTGAGAACCCCTGGCTTAGATAGAGGCTTAGGCTCTTTATTAATGATATCAACCAGGCCCAGAACACCAAGTAAGGCGGCGGCGGCAACAACAACAATAACAACAACAACAGCACCATCACCACCAACAACAATAACAACAAAAACACTCTCCTAACCACGCAATGTAAATTTCTCCCTGGAACATTCCACTTCTCCACAAACTTTGCCCCAACATAATTCTTCCCAAATAAAATGAACTAGGTTAGGTGACGTTAGAGGAATTTCATTATAAAAGAAGAGAGATTTTGTAGGTACAATCTACGTGGCTTGAATGTTACACAGGGGTAAGAAAACCCTTCTTTCAACTCCCTCATTTCTGGATAACTCTTTTGATCTTTAACGGGGCTTTTTTTTCTGCCTTTGACCAGTTTCTTCTTCATAAAAAAGATAAAAAAAATATGTCACTGCTTCATGGGGTCTTACATCCTTACTTCACGTCAGTCTTCTACTAATCGCCGCTAACTTCCCTCTCCAAACTTCACGAGATCTTATTCTCATTTAAGTCTATAATTACACATTCCGCGCTAACGTTCATTACAATTTGACTATTCTACCGTATCGGGACACCAGCGTGTTATCGTCAGAAGCAGTTATGTAGGCAGTCATTTTTCAGTCATCCCCTCCCCCCCTTCTCTCTCTCTCTCTCTCTCTCTCTCTCTCTCTCTCTCTCTCTCTCTCTCTCTCTCTCTCTCTCTCTCTCTCTCTCTCTCTCTCTCTCTCTCTCTCTCTCTCTCTCTCTCTCTCTCTCTCTCTCTCTCTCACCTTGTTAATTTGCCCTCCATCCTGGCAGCGATGCGTCAATGTTGGTGCTGAATACATTACGAAAATTGATGGAAACATATCACTATCAACGTTGAATTAAACCCTGACGGAGCAACTGCATGCACCCTTTACCCACAACACTTCACTGCATTCTGACGTACATCTATCTATCTATTCCATCTTCATACGAGGCGACCAAGACACCACCAAAGCATCACACTCAGACACACATCATTAGCTCACGGTCCTTATTCAAAAACGCTCGTCTCTTTCACCACTATTATTTCCAAGGCCACAGAGATGATTAGCGGAGTTTTTCAAGTGTTTCTCCAGTTGGTGATGCAGAAACCTTGTCATTCCGCCTCTTGAAACGTAAAAACACCTTTAAAAAAAACTCGTGTAAATGTGAATAAAGCCTTTTGAAATAGTGGAAGTGAAGCGCAGAAGGGTTTGAGAATACGAGCCTAAGAGAAGAAGGGAAGGTAATGGGAACAAGAGTAGGAGGAGGATAATGGTTTGAAATAAAAGAAGAAGGGAGGAAGGAAGAATAAGGAAGTAAGAAAGTTTTGTAATGAATGAATGAATAAAGGAAAAGAATGGGATGAATGAAGGATGGTTCGGAAAAAAAAACGAGTATTTAGAAGAAAAGGAAGAAGAAAGGAAGAAGAGAGAATTGATAGAAATAGAGAGAGAGAAGAGAGAGAGAGAGAGAGAGAGAGAGAGAGAGAGAGAGAGAGAGAGAGAGAGAGAGAGAGAGAGAGAGAGAGAGAGAGAGAGAGACTTGTCATCCCGTGGTGGAAAGGCTCTCTTGGACCACCCTGTTAATGAAAAACCCAATATATTACACACACATAGCCACAACTTGCCACACACACACTTCAACAGCAAGACCTGACAGTGTGAGTATGTTGAGACCGTCCTTGCAAGTTACCGGTCAAAAAAAAAAATAAATAAATAAGGAAACTCACTCGTATAAACAAGAAGAGAAAGAATTCGCAGGAAATAGTTCATCAGACCTTAAGTGGGTTTGAAAGGAGGTGTTTTTGTCACTGTCCTTTCACAGATTGCCGCTCTCACCTCGACCTGCCCGCCACTCCCTCACTTCCTCCCTCCCTCTTTCCCCCACTCCCTCCCTCACTCACTCACCCACTCCTCCCCGTCTTTCATTAATCCATCCACTCTCAATCCATTCATCTTTCCCTCTTGACAGGACAGAAAACACGCGTGTGAAAGAGAGAGAGAGAGAGAGAGAGAGAGAGAGAGAGAGAGAGAGAGAGAGAGAGAGAGAGAGAGAGAGAGAGAGAGAGAGAGAGAGAGAGAGAGAGAGAGAGAGAGAGAGAGAGAGAGAGAGAGAGAGAGAGAGAGAGAGAGAGAGAGAGAGAGAGAGAGAGAGAGAGAGAGACTTGGTGACCTATGCAGAATTTCAGTAAATTGTGTGTGTGTGTGTGTGTGTGTGTGTGTGTGTGTGTGTGTGTGTGTGTGTGTGTGTGTGTGTGTGTGTGTGTGTGTGTGTGTGTGTGTGTGTGTGTGTGTGTGTGTGTGTGTGTGTGTGTGTGTGTGTGTGTTTCACTGTATGATCTGCTGCAGTCTCTGACGAGACAGCCAGACGTTACCCTACGGAACGAGCTCAGAGCTCATTATTTCCGATCTTCGGATAGGCCTGAGACCAGGCACACACCACACACCGGGACAACAAGGTCACAACTCCTCGATTTACATCCCGTACCTACTCACTGCTAGGTGAACAGGGGCTACACGTGAAAGGAGACACACCCAAATATCTCCATCCGGCCGGGGAATCGAATCCCGGTCCTCTGGCTTGTGAAGTGTGTGTGTGTGTGTGTGTGTGTGTGTGTGTGTGTGTGTGTGTGTGTGTGTGTGTGTGTGTGTGTGTGTGTGTGTGTGTGTGTGTGTGTGTGTGTGTGTGTGTGTGTGTGTGTGTGTGTGTGTGTGTGTGTGTGTGTGTGTGTGTATTTGTGTGAATAGAATGATTTTTGACAAGCGAGGTCCTGATGCGGTGCCAGCGTTAAGGGAATGACTGGCCGGGAAACACACCGTATATTTTATACAGAGTCTGGGAGTTTGAGACACTTTTTTTCTCAGTTTTGCTAGACAAGGATCATATTTTCTTTTCTCATTTCGGAAAAGGAGTAATTCAATTCATCTATAATTTTGTTTTCTTCGTTTTCTTATTTTCTAAACTTTCTTTTATTTTTATAATTTTCCTTCCGCCTCTTCTTATTTAAGGAGGATATCATAATCTACATATTTGAGTTTATATTGCCAGGAGATGCTTTGTACACGTCAGCAGGCCTTTAGCACTCAGCACTCTCCTTACTTCTCTCTTATTTATTTTCCATTCAGTGTGTGGTGTATTGTACCAGTACAATACACCTGCTTGATATTTACTGTTGAAATATTGACACAACTTGAAATGGCAAAAATTTATGGAAGTCACGAAATGCGTCACAAATTAAGCTATTTATAACTACTTGCCATACACTATTGAAATTTCTGATGATCCTTTTATAATTGTACTCGATTGATGCTGGCATTTCATTTTTTTAATTTTTTATAGCCTTTTATTGACCTACATACGTTTGTGCTTCTCCTATATAAAAAGAGCCCTGCACCTTCATTGACTTACGTTTGTGCCTCTCCTACTTAAATAGAGCCCTGCACCTTACTCGGACCTATGCTTGTGCCTCTCCTACATACAAAGATCCCTGCACCTTACAGAAACCTATACTTGTGCCTCTCCTACATACAAGGAACCCTGCGCCTTACCTACTAATCTGGCTGGCACACCTTCCTCGATATAGTCATTGCTGTTTGAACTAGTGACCCACATTGCTGCTGCTCGGAAAAAGATGTAAATGTTTTAGCTCACTGCATCGTTTTTCTCTATTTAGTTCACCCTTCCCGAGATTAAAGAATTAGCAAGAGGGTGCACAAAATGTAACATTCCCCAGAATTTAGCTAATCCTTGGAAATCCTGAGCTTATCTTTTTTTTTTTCTTTTTAACACGGATGTAGCAAAGCGTGTGAGAAATGTAGGAAAAAAAATATTTGTATGTGTGGAAGTTTGTTCGATCAAAATGAATGTGTTGTTTTGGTTATTTATTTTTTTTTAATTTGTGTATTTTGTTCTGGAAGTTCTCTGGGTGTTACCTATGGCTTCTGTTAACCTGTCCTCCTCACGGCATTGTCATTTTACATCTTTAATCATCTATCGGCCATGTAACTAACTATCCATCCATCTATCTTATTTTTTTCTTTCTTTCTTCCTCCTTTCCTAATTTTTATCTATCAGTCATCACATCTATTATCATCTCATGCAAGCGCTATCAAGTGTAGACCAACTGGCTTCCTGCAAGTTTTTCTTATGTTCTTATGTTATCGCTTCATTGCCACCCACCACTACACAATCACCTACTTTCATCAATGCACTGGGAGGTTTCAAGACACCTGTCCTTTGGTTCATTTAACGCTTCCAACTTTATTTGGTGACCAGCATTTCAGTGGGTCTTTTCTTTGCTGTTTTTACTGGCCTTCATCGCTGCGTATTCTACATAATTAACACTTACCAAGCCTTTTTCTCCATGTTGTTGTCCGTTGGTATTAAAATGTCCTGCTTATCATTTCATCCTTGGTTTCTGTTACTCCTTATTTATCCAACATTTATTACTGCATCTCTTCATCCCTACTATTGTCCAACACTTTATGAGCAACTGTCATCACATCTTATTGTCACTCTTACTTCTCATCGACTCATCACTAACTGCCATTCCATTATTGTCACTATAATGTCACTATAGAGGTGGTAACATGTCTCAATGTCACCATCACCACCACCATCACTGTACAAGGTCATCGTCACTATCTTCTTCACATACATCGACTGCAGCTCATCACTACCGTCATTCTCAACAACATTCATTGCCATCACACGCACTTATCTCCATCATCATCACTATACCGGTCACATCACTACTTCTCTTCATTCACTACTATCATTCTCAACATCATCTATTAACAATACCCATCACCATCATTATCACTCTCATCACCATACCATTCACATCACCACTTGTCATTATTCTAGTCAAAAGTATCATCCCCGTGGTGACCTATGACTCCCATCACGCAGCGTCACCATCCGTCACCATCAGTCACCAGCCAGCAGGCAGGGGCGAGTGCGGGATGAATCAGGGCAAGGCAATACAATGGTCGGCCGTCACTCATTGCAACTGTGATACGTTTGTGACTGTCATTACTCATTCCACTCTTTGGTTTTCAAGGGAGTGGTGGATCGTCTCTAGTTTGTCACGATAACACAGGGAAAATGTTCTTATACACGTAATCACTGGCTTCTTTATATACTGCCTGGACTTTTACCACTTATAGCCACCACACGCAAACATTCGCTTTATTATCTACTACACCAATACACCATTGTATAGATTACTGTCATCAGATAATATGTACGCTTAGTTATAACTTTGATTAATATGTTACCAATTACTCTCTTCATTTGTTCTCTACCCGTTTATATATATATATATATATATATATATATATATATATATATATATATATATATATATATATATATATATATATATATATATATATATATATTTGGTGGTGTTTATGTTGATGATTTTCGGGTTGTATTGACGTTACGCTGGCTGATGAATGAAATGATAGTATTGCTAATGAAGAGCATCGTGCCACAGTCCAGGTCAATGACAGTCTTGGTATAGAGGACGCACACACACACACACACACACACACACACACACACACATTATCTCACTCTCCCCCGCTCTCTCTCTCTCTCTCTCTCTCTCTCTCTCTCTCTCTCTCTCTCTCTCTCTCTCTCTCTCTCTCTCTCTCTCTCTCTCTCTCTCTCTCTTAATCATAATCATAATCACAAACATCTTTATAATTGCATTACCTTTAGAGATTCATGCAGTGCTTTAACAGTGTCGCAAAAATTTCCTTCTTCGTCTATGGAAAGAGGACATGGATACCTAACTCCTTTATTTTGGCCATCACACGACAGGTTACGTAGCGCACGGATGTGTTCTGTACCTCACAGTCTTCAACTTGTCTCAATCCATCCTATCACGCGGCACTAAAGAATTATACTTTAAATTTGAGATATAAAGATTAATTACTGATATTGTGCCTGTGTGTGTGTGTGTGTGTGTGTGTGTGTGTGTGTGTGTGTGTGTGTGTGTGTGTGTGTGTGTGTGTGTGTGTGTGTGTGTGTGTGTGTGTGTGTGTGTGTGTGTGTGTGTGTGTGTGTGTGTGTGGCGAGGCGTGTGTTGTGTGTGTGTGTGTGTGTGTGTGTGTGTGTGTGTGTGTGTGTGTGTGTGTGTAATTCTCCTCGGTCGTCTGCTGGTCACCCAGCCAGTCTTCCCCATTACGGAGCGAGCTCAGAGCTCTTCGGGTAGGACTGAGACCATATCAACACACAACACACACCGGGAAAGCGAGGCCACAACCCCTCGAGTTACATCCCGTACCTATTTACTGCTGGGTGAACAGGGCCCACACATTAACAGGCTTGCCCATTTGCCTCGCCGCTTACCGGGACTCGAACCCGGCCCTCTCGATTGTGAGTCGAGCGTGCTAACCACTACGCTACACGGTGTTTGATCTGCTGCAGTCTCTGACGAGACAGCCAGACGTTACCCTACGGAGCGAGCTCAGAGCTCATTATTTCCGATCTTTGGATAGGCCTGAGATCAGGCACACATCACACACCGGGACAACAAGGTCACAACTCCTCGATTTACATCCCGTACCTACTCACTGCTAGGTGAACAGGGGCTACACGTGAAAGGAGACACCCAAATATCTCCACCCGGCCGGGAATCGAACCCCGGTCCTCTGGCTTGTGTGTGTGTGTGTGTGTGTGTGTGTGTGTGTGTGTGTGTGTGTGTGTGTGTGTGTGTGTGTGTAGTTGGGCATTTGGGCGAAATAGCAATTTTCTACCGATCGATAAATTACTGTGTAGTTCTCGTCATTAATAACCTAGCGGGGCATTTATCAGGGTGGAAAAATGCAGCGCGTGGTGAGTGACAGGGGGGGAGAATTTGCTGCCTAACGATATGTATTGACAACGCCGCTGTGCCTTTTACCATCATCTATTTTGTTGTTCAGAGCTCAATATTTTCCAGTGCGTGTACATGGGAATGGTTACGAAACGCCCTTGTATTGGCAGGGAATGATTGTGGACACATGATAATGACAAGTGGCGCCAATAATGATGACAGTGTGGTGATGCAGCACTCAAGGAAAAGCTGGGGCACTGCACGCTGGTGTGGTGAAAGGTTAAAAGATAATAGTACCACTGTGGAGACTGCACGCGCTCTGTGGCTGAGTGGGTCTGATGACCTTGCCTCCTTCCCTTCACGATCCTCCTCTGCTGCTATAACACATCGAACAAAAACGCAGCTGATGTTATTAATGAGTTACAATATGGCGCTGATTCATAACCCATCACATGGAAGGCCAGTGATCCACATGAGTGACCTTTTGAGTCACGTACACGGCCGAATCTCACACGGGATCCAGTGATGCCAAAATGATGCTTGGTGATGAAGTTGTAGTGTATAAATAAGATGTATTTTAAAGGATCTTTTTAAGCGAGAGGGGAAAGCCTGCCAAGGGTAACATAAACCGAAAGAAAAGGCTCACTAAATTGGCAGTCCTCATGCAGGTCAGAGAAGAATTAGCCAAAAAAGGCGATAAATGGACTGAAACCTCCCTCTTAAATAAAGTTGTCATAGGAAGTTTGAAATACAAGAGGAGGTAAGGAGTTCCAGAATGATCTACTGGAACTGTGACTTAGAATGCTCTCCTTACCAAGCTTACCCTGAGTGAATGTTATGCAGACCGGCCCACCACAATTCATCCAAATCAAATTTACGGTTTCACGTTACTGTTCTGTAATGGACGCACGCACAAACTTCTCAGTGGTGTATTGGAGGAAACTATAGGCGTATACTCGAATATGGTTAAAATATTCAGTGATAGATAGGTATCAATAAAATGGATACAACCCTGCACCGCGCTACCCTCTCCGCTCCAGGCCTGATACACTGCAGTCCTCAATACTTATCGCATTATCTGTCCAATAGTTAGCAGCAATCCAATAGTGAGTGTAGCAGCAGCAGCAGCAGCAGCAGCAGCGTCACACGAGGAAACCATCACACACAGCCCACGGCACGCTCAACAACAGGGCAGTGACGCTTCAGGCTTTGCAAGACAGCACGCAAAAACCTGCTGGGCTCGCTTCCTTCATGAAACAATTGTTTTACGGGGAAAAATCCCAAAATAACGCAAACAATTTGTATTGATGAGTGTGTTTGTGCCAAAGAGTGTCTCAGTGATAGAGAAGTGATGCTTCTCGATACAGATATCTATCAATCTATTAGTCTATCTAATACACACACACACACACACACACACACACACACACACACACACACACACACACACACACACGAGAGGTCAAAACATGCCTGAAGAAGTGCAATACAAACAGAGTGCCAGCGAGCCTACAGAAGAGTGGCTGTAGCGAGGGAAGGTTGAGCGGCGGTGGAGGCAATTTGGGCTTATCTCCTGTCACGCTGCAGCCTGTGTTCACCCAACACAGAATTGGTGCGTAAGCGGAGTTGTATCCTCACTACCAGGCAATCCCAGTTAGGCACCGTTAGCCATCAAGGGACGAACACGACTTACTCCCTCTCCCCTACCCACGGAGGAAGCCTTGTTACCTTTAATGTCAGAACACGACAAGATAAGAAGTTAAGGAAAGCTGCAAGAAGCTACCAGGCCTGCACGTGGCACTGCATGAAACACACTTACGTTTTTGTCCCTACAGATTTGTCTCACCGTCTTTTAAAGCTCCCTAATGACTCAGCACATAACTCAATCACTGAGTCCGTTCTATTCATCTGCAAGTGTCTGAGGACCAGTTCCTTCCCATCTCCTTCTTGAACGTCAATGTTTCAAGCCTCAACTCATTCATTCTTGTTCTATCCTGACTGCAACAACACAAAAAAAAAAAAAAAAAAACAAATGG
>NC_059293.1:1547500-1562500 GCF_017591435.1 Portunus trituberculatus
TTTCTTTTCTTATTATAAATGGAATATTAGAATGATAATATTGAAAAAGGAATACGTCTTGCTAAGTTGTAGCGTTATTCTTCCTAATTCAGAATCTTAAAGACGAACTAAATACTTAAAAAATAGAAGCAAGAAAAGATTAAAAAAAAAAAAGTTAATCCCTGCGAGTAATGGTTCTTTAATCTACAACTCCAGTAAGACACAGACGGAGACAAGGCGTGCCATCAGGAAGGTGCCTCAGGGGGCGGCCAGTAAGTGCCACATCAAAGACCAACACACACGCACTGGGAAACGTTTGTCATCTTCCTTCAGAGAGAGAGAGAGAGAGAGAGAGAGAGAGAGAGAGAGAGAGAGAGAGAGAGAGAGAGAGAGAGAGAGAGAGAGAGAGAGAGAGAGAGAGAGAGAGAGAGAGAGAGAGAGAGAGAGAGAGAGAGAGAGAGAGAGAGAGAGAGAGAGAGAGAGAGAGAGAGAGAGAGAGAGAGAGAGAGAGAGAGAGAGAGAGAGAGAGAGAGAGAGAGAGAGAGAGAGAGAGAGAGAGAGAGAGAGAGAGAGAGAGGCATCCAGGGTGGCTTGCTACGACTCTTGGGAAATTACCTGCAGGACAGAAGCCTCAAGGTGGTTGTCAACGGGCAAACATCTGAGTCCCTGCCTGTGGAGGCATCAGTGCCACAGGGTTCAATTCTTGGCCCACTCCTGTGGAATATCTACGTGGATGATCTTCTCCAGCTACTGCCAGGAGTCATGGCCTATGCTGATGACTGCACCCTCTCCTATACCTATCCACGCCAGGACAGTGGGCGGGCTGCTGAGGCCATCAATCAGCAGCTACGAGTGATAAAGGAGTGGGGTGCTCGCTGGCAAGTGACATTCGCGCCGGAGAAGACACAAGCAATGGTTGTCTCTCGGTCCCCAGCCGCCATGGCAGCAATGGCAGGAAAGTTGTCTTTGGCGCTGCTGCTCTCCCACTCCAAGATGACGTCAAGATACTTGGAGTGGAGGTGGATCGAGGGCTGAGGTTTGACAGGCATGTCAAAACCATTGCCAAGAAAGCCTCTCACAGGATCTCCGCTCTCAGAAGGATCGCCAGTTTCCTCGACAGGAAGGGGAGACTGCTGCTGTACAAGGCACAGGTGCGGCCCCACCTTGAATACGCAGCTCTCTCCTGGATGTCCTGTGCCGCCACACACAGAAGGAGACTGGACAGCATCCAACGCCGCGCCATACGGCTAGTAGATGCTGCACTACCACCTCACCCAGAGCCTGAGCGTCCCCTTGATTCACTGGAACACCGCAGAGACGTGGCGGCGATCGTAGTGTTCCATAAGGCACAGGTGCAAAGAGTGCCACATCTGGCAGGGCTGCGTCATCCTCTAAGAGTCACCGCACGGAGCACGAGAACGGTGCTCAATGGTGGTGACGCCGTAGAGGTGCCGCGATCCCACGGGTGTCAGCATCAACGCACCTTCGCAGGACGCGTCTCCAGGATGTGGAACTTGTTCACGGCCGCGGTGCCTCACGTCCAGGAGATGAACACACACAGTGTCAAACTGATGGCACATAAGTGGAGACAGACACTGCCAACTCCTCTGACACTCTTTGTGACGTGACACTCAGTGTAGTGCAGTGCGTGAATAGTGCTAGTGAAGTGAAACGAATAGTGCTCCATTTACATGCTGACCATCTTGTATATTATCTATTTTTAAGTCTTGTAAATATTGTAGAGAAATAGATTGTAGTACCCTTAGAATAGGTAGCACACGACAGTGCGCCTTTGGGTACATGTTCCTTTGTATTAAGTTTTGTTTAAATAAAAAAAAAAAAAAAAAAAAGAGAGAGAGAGAGAGAGAGAGAGAGAGAGAGAGAGAGAGAGAGAGAGATTACAGGGATATGTTTATTGTTTTCTTTCATACAAGTTGTTATTGTCGAGTCAGAATGTCAATTGTATGGTCTTGTTGTGACTCAAGTTATGTAGAATTTCTTTATTTTTCGTCTAAAACCTAGGACTAAGAAGTCATAAGGAAACTGTGAGAAGCCATTATGTCTGTTCGTTCCTTAGTCATTCCTTACGTCTTTTGATCAATTCCGTAACTCTTGCCTGCCTGCTTCTGTGACTCTACCTTCCCATAACTTGAATTCTTGTAAGAGGAAAGTTTCAACACACTTCTCCAATCTGGGGGGATCATTTTGTAGGTATCATTTTTACTTCTCCTTTGGAACTGACGCATCGCTGGGCCATTATTTTCTACTCATTTTAGTTGCCCTTTACTCATATTCCCATTGCACAATATATTAAATAGGAAAAAAATAAAACGTCTACCTATTTGTGCTTATCTTCGTCTTCTGTAAACTCTTCTATTTTGTGGGTTTTATTTTTACTTTTCTATTGGAACTGATACACCATTTGGCGATTACTTTTATTCTTTTTAGTTGCTCTTTGCTTGTTCTCCTACTACTCAAAATGTCATATAAATAAAAGTGAAACATATCTTTTTGTTTTCTGTCACCCAAAATCTCTTCTAATAATCAGGTTTTTCTTTTCTTTCTCAGTAATAAATAAATATGTTGCAAGAAGCCATGAGACTCACAAGGTGTAGTCCCTGTAGGTTATAAAACATGCGTACCTTTTTCCACCTGTCATCTTCATTTATATAAATCAGTCAAATCATCTCCGAAACTTATAATTTTTGTCTCAGTCTCATTATCTAACTTTTGTTCTGACCGTCTATTTGTTTGTGTGTCTGCATCAATACATGTCTTCTTGTTTTCATGTCTGTCCATCTGTCTGTCTTTATCTTCCTACATACAGGATATCTGTCTGTATGTGTGTCTATCCATCGGTCTGTTTCTATCATCCTGTTCGTTTATGTCTAGATAGATGGATACAAGAATCTCTCTCTCTCTCTCTCTCTCTCTCTCTCTCTCTCTCTCTCTCTCTCTCTCTCTCTCTCTCTCTCTCTCTCTCTCTCTCTCTCTCTCTCTCTCTCTCTCTCTCTCTCTCTCTCTCTCTCTCATATTAGGCAAATACAGTTCAGTTTGTGACAATAAGATCAACAAGCAGTGAATTCATTTAGCACATTTCTCCAGTCTGACACTAAAGCATTTCCCGTTTTTTTTGGTAGAGAGAAGCACGAATGCAATTTCGATGAAGGCAAATTTACGACATTGTTTCCAAATTTATGGCCGTGTATTTACTACCGTCCCTTTTTTTTCCCCGTAGTATATTTGATTTCTGTCACGGTTTTAATTTTGCTGTGTATATTGCAGTTAGCGGTATTGAGAATGATGAGTGGAGTGAAGCGCGCCATATTGAGCCTGGAGCTGCGTCATTTCATAAGGCTTCATATTGCCACGTGTTTATTATGCGAGGTAAAAGTGAGGTGGCGTAGACAGTTGTGTAGTATTTCTCCTGCTGTCACTACTGTAACCCTAAGCTGCCTCTCTTTGTTCAGGTTGTCATGTAATTTCACGGCCTCTTAACTTATGGATGCAAGAACACGCCCGGTTTGGGAGCCGAGGGATCTCCAAACGCACGGGTTCGAATCCTGTCCACGGTTCGAGTGTAGACAGGGCTTCCTTACTCTGACTAACGGTTCCCTAGTGGACGGGCTTTCAGATACGATGTCTCCTTTAGCCTGTTAATTCCCGTGGAAAGCCCATATGGTATAAATGATAAAATAAATGGGATACGACAAAAAGCTAACCGTCTTTGTATAAAACGCACTTAAATGTATACATCTTCCTATAATTCTTACCCATAACTTTTGCTAATGATTTTCCGGTTGTTACATTATAGTGGTACCTTTATACAGTCAGGTGTTTATGGAAGGTAAGCGTGAGGGAGCATGTGCCGTATTTCTCGTAGTCACTGTTATAACTCTATTAAGACGCCGATCTCTATGTCACTGCTTCCAGATTGTCAAGCAGCTTCCATTCCTCTTATTCCTAAACACACCGGCAATGAATGGTGAACTGCACAGTCTTTGTATCATCATCCACAAATTCACTTAATATATTTTTACTCCAAACAGTTCTGGAGACAATTTAATAAAAGTTACTTCATTCCTAAAGCTTTATAATGCTGTGCAGAATCCATATCTGGTAGTTAGAGTGTATGGAATGTCACCTTTATAACTCTTTCTCTTACCACATGTTCAGGTTCTCATGCATTTCAAACGTCTGGTTTCTGGACGCCAAGGAAGCTGCAAAAAGCCAACCAACCTGTATGTGGCAGTCCCTCTATACAACACGACTGAACAACATCTCTGTCTATAAAGGAAATATTTTCCAAACTTTATAATACTGGATACATTTTATTAAATGCGTCTTGCCGCTTGATTGTAAGTTGAACAAGTGATTAATCCTATACAAGATTACACAAACTGTCACGATTTAAACTCTACTAAGCTGACAGTCATTGCCGCTTTCTTTGTTTCCATGCAGTTTTAAATATTTGTGCTTGAGGAATACAATATCATAAGGCAAGACGCATGTAGCCAGCTGGCCTACTCATGGCAATCCTTGTATAGCACACAATTGACTTCATTTGTCTGTTATCCATAGCCATTAATGTAATAATTCCCACTCCTTACAAAACTGGTGAGATAATCTATTAAATGCTTCTTCACTTGGTATTTAATTTTGCGATGTATTGGTAGGATGTACATGTGCGTCAGTGTGTGCGATAGTAGGTACACATGCAATTACTGTTAAACCTCTATGAAGTTGTTATTCAATGCCATTATTTTCAGGTTTTCCAGCATTATTAAGCTCTAACCTGGGAACTTTCAAACATAAGAGACACCACAAAAATAAAAGGGAAATAAAAATAGTCCTTATATGAAATGTAAACTCATCTGTGTGCCATCTCTAACCACAAATCTAATAACATGCCAACCATTACAGTGACGGAAATAATTGATGAGAAGCTCCATCATTTCATTAAGTTTAATACTGCCATCTGTTCGTGGGATGGATAGACGAGCCAGCGTGAGTTATATTACAATTACAGTCGCCGCCTCTCACTGTTATTATGTTCATGTTATCAGGGAGCTTTGACCCCCTTCAGTACCATGCCGCGCTTTCATATTCATTCCGGTTATTGTTTGGCGATTTCATGCTTCAGAAACTTATGTGGAGAATAAGATAGTAAAGACTCTGGCCATTAATCTTCTGACCTCCATACACCCTTCCTCATAAAGGGAAAATCGTCTAATCGTACCCTAAAAAAACATATCATTGAGGGGTTAAGTTTTTTGATTGAGGAATATAAGAACACAAAGGAAAATGCAGAAACCCAATAGATCTACGTGTTTTAATCCCCGCACAATATACACTTAACCCTTTCAATAATTTTTAACCTTGATTTTGAGGTGTGATTATTTACATTACGGAGGGTCTCTGAAGGTCAGAAGATTAATGCCCAGAGTCTTCAGTATCTTAATCCCCATATAAGTTTTTGAAGCTGTATGAAATCACCAAATAGTAGCCAGAATCAACATGGAAACGTGTTCTCGTACTGAAGAGATTAAATTCATCGACCAATCATCGCTATGCACAAAACTAAACACCTCATCTGCATTGGCAAGGGTTGATATAATAAATACACAAATCAGCATGACGGATATCACACGTATATAAGGTCACGGCCACAACTCCAATCAGCTCGTCAGTTTATGTAAAGGAATTATCAACTTGCAGCACTCATGGGTGAGGAAGATAATTGAAAAAGAAAAGATTATTGAGTGGATAGGATGATTAACGTTTATATGCACGAGAGAGAGAGAGAGAGAGAGAGAGAGAGAGAGAGAGAGAGAGAGAGAGAGAGAGAGAGAGAGAGAGAGAGAGAGAGAGAGAGAGAGAGAGAGAGAGAGAGAGAGAGAGAGAGAGAGAGAGAGAGAGAGAGAGAGAGAGAGAGAGAGATATATACAGACTGACATAGATATAGGCAAGCAAAGATCCGAGACAGACAGACAGACAGACAGACAGACAGACAGACAGACAGACAGACACAGACACAGACACAGACACAGACACACACACACACACACACACACACACACACACACACACACACACACACAGATAGATAAAGATATTAACAAAAACAGCATAAAAAAAATCCACTTATACAAACAAAGACAGAAAAATAGATAGATCAGTGGACACACACACACACAAACACAAGCACACAAATAATACCAACTGCAATAGCAACAGCAACCAATGAAAGACTACAATTTTCCAATACGGCAGCCTTTTACCAATTCTCCCTCCCTGCTCAGTGACGGGCGAAGGATGGCGACCAGGGGAAGGAGATGCGTCGAAAAAGTCTCCTCTGCCGGGAATCCCAATACCGTCCCTGTGGTGCGCGGCGAGCATGCTAACCACCGCCAATAAAAGTTTGTCTCAAGTTGTTATTTGCCCGGCCTAAGAGAGGGAGAAGTAGGGGAAACTTTTTTGTTGTATATAAGACTACGATTTATAAGCATTGGTCTGTGGAATATTAAGGTGAAGAATCCTACTTTTGTTTTGTTTTATTTTATTTTATTTTTGTATTCATTTCTTTTTATTTTTACCATGTGGGTTTTTCAAGGAATTTATGGGCTAAAGGAGATACTTTTTGTGGTACCTCCTATTTCAAAGCCCACCCACTAGGAAACCGTTGCCCCAAGTGAGGAAGCCCAACCTACACTCGGACCGTGGAAAAGGATTCGAACCCGTACACTTGGAGACCCCTTGGACCCCAAAGCACGCATGGTTCCAATGTACCACGGCGGCCCCTATGCATGTATTTGTTTAGTTTACTTTGTTTAAATGCCATGTTTTAATCTAGTTTTTCTTATTCATTTTGGTTTATGGAAGTGTATTAATTTTGGTTTATAAATTCAGTAAACCTTTAATACAATCTTGTTTATATTGACCAAAAAAACTGAATAAACCTTTAACAAAATCTTACCTATCTATTCACCTATCTTAACTAACATTCTCTCCCACTAGTCTTTATTTTCTAACTTGAAACTCTTCCCTAAAAGCCTTGATATCTGTTGACACTCTAGTAACACAACAAATGATGGGCACAGTGTAACGGAGTGATGTATGTTACTTGACTACTGACTCTCTACAATGACCGTAATGCTTCTCACACACGTAAACACAACAACGTTAATCAGTCTATTTCTTAACGCATTTCATGGAGCACTGGACATGTACTCGTAAACATAACACTGATATTTTTGTCCGAAATTTAGAGTAAAGATTTTTTTTCTGTGTGTGTGTGTGTGTGTGTGTGTGTGTGTGTGTGTGTGTGTGTGTGTGTGTGTGTGTGTGTGTGTGTGTGTGTGTGTGTGTGTGTGTGTGTGTGTGTGTGTGTGTGTGTGTCAGTGAATACCAAAACATGTCAGTCATTACACATTTTCACTACCATGGCTCCCACACCTATCTCTGAGGCACCTCTGCGTTGTTTCTGACCTGGTTTTGTTATGACTGATATGTTGACGCAGTGAATGTGGCAAGATGGATACCCAAGGAAAGGATTATTGGAGGCTACGCGCGTGTGTGTGTGTGTGTGTGTGTGTGTGTGTGTGTGTGTGTGTGTGTGTGTGTGTGTGTGTGTGTGTGTGTGTGTGTGTGTGTGTGTGTGTGTGTGTGTGTGTGTGTGTGTGTGTGTGTGTGTGTGTGTGTGTGTGTGTGTGTGTGTGTGTGTGTGTGTGTGTGTGTGTTCTTTCTTTTATTCGTTATTAGTATATTTCTTGATTCTGGAAACAAAATTTTATGTATCGATTAATTTCTTTATCTGTCTGTATGTCTGTGTGACTGTCTGTATGTATGTATGCATGTTGATCTATCAGTTTGTAATGTCCCTCATCTATTGTGCTAATCTTCCAGGAAAGAGCAAGATATATTACGTATTTGTGTGATTAATCTCTCTCTCTCTCTCTCTCTCTCTCTCTCTCTCTCTCTCTCTCTCTCTCTCTCTCTCTCTCCTTTATTTATCCATTTATCCACCTATGTATCTACACACTCCCATTTCTGCATGCAACTGTATATCTTCCTTCTTCAACTCTATCTATTTATCCATCAATCTCTCCACCAGCAAGTGTGTCTACGTAACCATCTATCTATCTACCCATCTATCTATCTACCCATCTATCTCCCAGCGCAGCGTCGTCCAGTGGTGGCTGATCCTCCTGGCGGCGGCTCCATCAATCAACACCGGTGTATTCCGCTCAGCCTACTCTCGGATATTTCATCGAGGCAACCAAATACGTTTAAACAATTTCGACTATGCTACGCCTTTTCACCTCAGCGCGGCGTTACCCATCATAACTCTGCAGGGAAATGAGGCTTCACTTACTGCCATACACTCTCTCCGCGTACAGGTGTTAGGAATGCTCAAATGCTGTAGCAAGTTTGTTTTCTGTAATTGTAACTGCTTTGATCTGTCCGCGAACTAGTTTCTTTTAGATTCATGCAGTAAAAGTGATTATTCTTTTAATGTAGAAGGGGAAAGCTAGCAAAGTGCAATAAAAGTTATTAGATATAAAGGTCCACTTAAATGCCTGTTACCGAATAGGCCCGAGAGAGTTAAAGAATGGGATAAATGTCTGAAAATCTTCCTCTTAAGTTCAAGTCATAGGTAGATGGAAATACAGAAGCAGGGAGTTTCAGTTAGTTTTTTTTTTTTTTTAAGTTGTTTATTTATTCTTTTATTTTTTTTTATATCTTTCTAGCATTCCCATAATTATGCATTAAAAGCCTTCCCCTCATCGCCCCTTCTCCTCTTGCTATTTCCAACGCTTATTTCCATGGTTACTGCACTTCTAAACGTGTTAACTGCAAGCCTCCCTCTCCCCACCTCGCTGTACAAGGGTTTCTCTTTACTCTTATTCTATATTGCTATTCTTACTAACTGAATCATATTCTGTATTTTATTATTTTTTTCATTCATTCTAGTAGTAATATCTTTATCTCCTGCACCGACTCAGACAAGGACACATCCACTGGTATAGTTCCAACCACCACCTGCAAATGCAACGAATTTACAAGTTTACAAGAGCGACAGTTGAGAGGATTAACGGTAGATAAGGAGAGATAAAATATTTAACTTCATGCATATTGTTTAGTTCTCAGATATCACTTTACACTTTGGATCTCACGGCCTGTTTCTGTATTTCTAACCCTCTATGACTTCACTTAATTTAAGAGGGAGGTTTCAAGACATTTATCACTTTCTTTTGACAAACTCTTTCGGATTTACAAGGGGACTGACAACTAAATGGACTTTCTTTTTATTTTGTTGCCCTTGGCCGGTTTTCCCCTCTTACATAAAACACACTAATGCTCGTGAATCACTAAATGTGTCTATTAATGATCAACCGAACACATTCCAATGAAAGAGGCCGTTCTCGATGTCATTTCACTGCCCTAACGTCCATAATCATACTCATACTCACAGACATTCAGCTCTTTTATCATGGCTACGTCGTGTCGATTTTCAAGTGTGATATCCTGGTTTTAGTACTGGTCTTACAAAAATCTTACAACTCAGGAAAATAATAGAAAACACCCATGAAAGCCCGAATCTTCATCTTTATGACTGTGGAAATAATTATGATGAATACGTATAGAGCGTTTCAAAAAGAGTTAAACAGGCATTCTACATCGATACTGAGGTTTACGTGATTGATTTGAAAGAAAGAATTGTAATATCGCGGTCATATGGCACTGAAGAAAAATAATAATAATCTCTTGGGTGCTTAAAAATTAATTAAAAGACGCTGCATCGTCATTGAGGATTACAAAAAAAAGAAAGTCATGTGAACCAGACTCATCTTCGCTGCGGCGGTGGAAAACACTCCTAATGAGAAACCGAGTCGCTTCAAAACACAGGCCGTCAAAACACAGGCCGTGGTATTGAGTCCCTCCATCCCCGCTCTCCGCTCACCTGAAATACAGCTCATCATAACTCTGCAGAAGACAGGTGACTGTCCACGCGCCGGCCAGCCAACCACGCTCAGCCAACAACACTAACCTGCCTCGGGCCCTCACCTAAACACGCTCAGTTAAATGTGCGAACAAAACAGTGAGGGAAGGAAAGGCAGCGTATTCCCTCCAGCTCCAGGACTCTCATTACGACAGTCAGATTAGGTGTCTGCATTAATCCCATCACGGGGCACACTGAAAGTTGAATGTCAGACCGGTCCAACGTTATGCAGGGACCGCTACGTGTAGCGTTTTCTCGTTAGAGGGAAAAACTGGTCAACAGCAACATAAAAAAAAAAAAAAAAAAAAAACCGCCCATTTATTTGTCAGTCTCTTTCCAGGTCTAAGAGAGGTAACCAAAATAAAGGAATAAATATCTTGAAACCTTCCTTTTAAATGATGTCGAATCATAGGAAGTTGGAAATACAGAGGCAGGCAGGGAGTTCCAGAGCTTCCCTTACTGTCTTATGTTGTGTCTCGAGCAACTTGTTTATCATACCAATATTTCGTAAGTGGTTTTGCGTCGATTAAATCTTGCATTATTATTTTGATTTTTTCGTTCTTTTCACTAAAATTTCCTTTGTCTCAACCATAAAACGTTAATAAACAAGAACATGGATCTTGAAATATGCAAAAATACCATTTGGATCCACACAGAGCAGCTCCTCAAAGTTTGATTTTTTTTCTTTACCATCTTGTTCTGAAAATTATAATTGTTCTTTCTTCTCGGTCCAGTTGAAAGGATGAAAAGCAACACTTGACCCACCAGAGTTCACGGTTTGGCTGTGAGTATATACCTGCCAGGGATCACAACGATACAGTGACGCTACGCTTTGGTGCTGGAGACAGTCCCATCAGCCAACCATACGGAGATTATGCAAGGAACTTGAAGTCTTTGGTTGGTTTGGTATGAAGAGAAGCACTGACTACCATAGCCCTTTGTTCACTTTCTTAATTAATACTAGACGTATAAAAATCTACTGTTACATTCCAATACCTTTATATTTGATCTTTAAAATTTTTGTTCCGATCGTTCACGAAAATTTACGTTGCGTTTCTTAATTAACTTTTCTCTTCACATTATGTAAATAAAGGAGGAAATAAAGGCACAATAGTTAGTGAAACAGCATTCTTACTTACATGAAACACAAAAAAGATAGTGGAAGATTTCAACATCAATAGTTTCACCGACGACGAACACTATATTCGATGAGACAGTGAAGCAACATGTACGGGGAAACACACTCCATTTATCTGTTTGATCTATTTCTAACTGTTTCGGTGATGCAATAACAGACTGCAGCTTGAAATATGAACAATGTTTGGAGCACAGGAGGCGCCACTGAGGCATCACCGCGCGAGCAGCCACGCGTCAGGTGAAGTGTTTTACATAATCAACTTTACTTCATTCCCGACACAGGAAATGTACGCCGCCCCTGTATTATATATCTCTCTCTCTCTCTCTCTCTCTCTCTCTCTCTCTCTCTCTCTCTCATGCTTAATGTTAATGTCTCTTGATGTTTTATTTCATTATTATATTTTCGTTATCATCATCACAGCCACTAATTTATTACTTCTGCTACGAATACTACTGCTGCTGCTGGTGCCACTACTACTACCATTACTACTACTACCACTACTACTACTACTTCACTATTGCTACCACTCTACCACCACAACCACCACCACACACCACCACCACCACCACTACACCACCACCACCACCACCACCACCACCACCACCACCACCACCACCACCACCACCACCACCACCACCACCACCACCACCACCACCACCACCACCACCACCACCACCACCACCACCACCACCACCACCACCACCACCACCACCACCACCACCACCACCACCACCACCACCACCACCACCACCACCACCACCACCACCACCACCACCACCACCACCACCACCACCACCACCACCACCACCACCACCACCACCACCACCACCACCACCACCACCACCACCACCACCACCACCACCACCACCACCACCACCACCACCACCACCACCACCACCACCACCACCACCACCACCACCACCACCACCACCACCACCACCACCACCACCACCACCACCACCACCACCACCACCACCACCACCACCACCACCACCACCACCACCACCACCACCACCACCACCACCACCACCACCACCACCACCACCACCACCACCACCACCACCACCACCACCACCACCACCACCACCACCACCACCACCACCACCACCACCACCACCACCACCACCACCACCACCACCACCACCACCACCACCACCACCACCACCACCACCACCACCACCACCACCACCACCACCACCACCACCACCACCACCACCACCACCACCACCACCACCACCACCACCACCACCACCACCACCACCACCACCACCACCACCACCACCACCACCACCACCACCACCACCACCACCACCACCACCACCACCACCACCACCACCACCACCACCACCACCACCACCACCACCACCACCACCACCACCACCACCACCACCACCACCACCACCACCACCACCACCACCACCACCACCACCACCACCACCACCACCACCACCACCACCACCACCACCACCACCACCACCACCACCACCACCACCACCACCACCACCACCACCACCACCACCACCACCACCACCACCGCCACCACAGCACCACCACCACCACCACCACACCACCACACTGCCACCACCACCACCACCACCACCACCACCACCACCACCACCACCACCACCACCACCACCACCATCACCACCACCACCACCACCACCACCACCACCACCACCACCACCACCACCACCACCACCACCACCACCACCACCACCACCACCATAACCACCACCACCACCACCATTGCCACCACCACCACCACCACCACCACTGCCACCACCACCACCACCACCACCACCACCACCACCACCACCACCACCACCACCACCACCACCACCACCACCACCACCACCACCACCACCACCACCACCACCACTGCCACCACCACCACCACCACCACCACCACCACCACCACCACCACCACCACCACCACCACCACCACCACCACCACCACCACCACCACCACCACCACCACCACCACCACCACCACCACCACCACCACCACCACCACCACTGCTGCCACCACTTTACCACCACCACCACCACCATCTATTATTATTATTATTATTATTATTATTATCATTACCACTATTATAACTACTGCTATTACTACCTACTACTACTACTACTACTACTACTACTACAAATACTACTACCACTATACTACTACTAGTACTACTACTACTACTATTATTACTTACTTTTATTCACCATAATTTTAGTTGATTTTATTATTACCAACATCATAAGACCATTCTAGAACATAAGAACATAAGTACAGAGGGAAGCTGCAAGAGGCCGCTAGGTCTACACATGCATGAGCATGTGTAGACCCATCCATAAATGTATCTATTTTTTTTTAAAGCTCCCCATCGACTCAGCACTGACTACATGACCACTGAGTCAGTTCCACTCATCAACGACTCTGTTTGAAAACTGGTTTCTTCCAATTTTCCTACAAAACCTGAATCTCTCCAGCTAAAACCTTTCATTTCAGGTTCTGTTCCCGCTGCTGTTTCTAAGAGCTTCGTTCATGTCCCCTTTGTTAAAACCCTTATACCACTTAAATACTTCTTTCAAGGGTCCTATTAACCTACGTCTCTCTAGTCTAAAGAATGCAGTTTGAGTTTCTTCAATCTCTCTCTTCATAGGGAATATCCCTCACCCCATGTATCTTTTTAGTCATCTTCCTTTGCACTGACTCTAACAGAGCTATGTCATTCCTGAAATGTGGGGACCAAAATTGTACCGCATAGTCCAGATGTGGCCTGACCGGCGACAAGCATAATTTTAGCATTGCTTCGGGACTTCTGCTTTTAACACTCCTAAAAATTAATCCTAGTTCCCTATTCGCTTTATTTCTTGCCTTTATGCATTGTTTCCTTTGAGCAAGACCGGAGCTGACTATGACTCCTAAATCTTTATCACACTTTGAACTTCCTAGTGCCTCGTTACTAATCGTATACCTATTGTGTGAATTATCTCTACCTACGCTCAGTACCCTGCACTTGTTAATGTTGAACTGCATCTGCTATTTTTCTGTCCATTCTTTCATCCTGTCTAAATTTGCCTTCAAAGTAATGGCATCCGAATCTGACCTAATTAATCTACCTATGTGTGTGTGTGTGTGTGTGTGTGTGTGTGTGTGTGTGTGTGTGTGTGTGTGTGTGTGTGTGTGTGTGTGTGTGTGTGTGTGTGTGTGTGTGTGTGTGTGTGTGTGTGTGTGTGTGTGTGTGTGTGTGTGTGTGTAGTGTAATGTGATGCACGCTAACGTAATAAAACAATACCGATATAAACAATTAGTGATAAATATTCAAAAATTATTCCTCATCTAAATGCCACGGATATGAATTCTTAAAAGCATTTGTCTTCAAACTGACGGCTCTAAATCATGCCCTGGTTAGTTCCCTGGATTAACTCAGATTTTTTTTTCTACCTTCATCCTTGCTTCACCTTCTAAGTGTCGTTAAAAGTGCTGGCTTGGAGGCAAACGTAATATTTTTTTTCTCTCACTATAAAAGTAGTTACCCGCACGTGGCACAAAAATCACGTGTCATGTGTTATGAATATTGAAAAGGTGATCTTGTCCATGAGGGAAAGGGTTAACACTGTGAAACGTAATGCAAAAAATAACCTAAGCATTTATGGAGCAACACTTTTTTCAGCATGCAAGGCTCAGCTCGTATGGCGTATGTGAGGCTCAGGTAGCAGTCTCGTGTCAGCCATTATCCCTCTGCTCTCCCTCCTCTGCCTCCACTCGCCAGGCTGTGATGGTTCACGCGCCCAGTCATCCACGCAGCGATACCACTTGGTTTTGTTGCTGTAGCCTTGAACATTATTAATGTCGTTAATATTCGGAGTCATGCACTAAATTTCG
>NC_059293.1:1567500-1597500 GCF_017591435.1 Portunus trituberculatus
TGTATGGCTACAAACCAGGGTCCGTATTCAGAAACGCTCCAAGACCATACAAATGATTAGCAGGGTTTTCAAGTGTGTTTCTCCAGTTAATAATGCAGAAATCTTGTCACTCTGCTTCTAGAACTATAGAAATCCTAAGAATCTCGTGTAAATTTAAATAAACCCTCTTGAAATACGTAGTGGAAGTGACACACACAAAATATTTAAAATAAGAATCTTGGACACAAACAAAAAACACTCAGTACATCAAGATTCCGACCAATTAATCTGGAAGCTCAAATAAACCCAAGCTTCGATATAAAGGAGCCGTGTCGGGAATCGAACTCGGAATTAGTACATGTAGGTTTTCTGAGGCTTGTGTATCAAAGTCATTCCATGTTACCGCTAAGCTTTCAACATTTATTCCTTCTTATGTAAGAGGGGAAAGCTGGACAAAGGCAACATAAAACGAAAAAAAGGGCCTACTTAGTTGTCAGTCCCTTTCGAGATCCGAGAGAGCTAGCTAAAACAAAGGGATAAATGTCTTAAACCCTCCCTCTTAAATGAAATCAAGTCATAGGAAGATGAAAATACAGAAACAGGCAGGAATTCCAGTAATTGTTTCATGCAGAGATTGTCATGGGCAGCCCCAATGGTTTCCTTTCAGTCAATTTATTTTCTTACTTTTTAATGTTCTTTTGTATTCACGTCCAAATTTTAAGATATTTCTGAAACAACTTCTTCCATACCTTTGCAGTTTGATATTCTTATTCATAATGTATATATTTTCTTTCTTTTGTTTAATTTTAACTTATTTTGTCGATATTTCATTCATCTATTTATTTCAGTCAATATTCTGCAGTGGTGTGAATGTTAGTAAAGAGAGACACTGCAATGAAAAAGCTAACAAAGCACGAAGTCATCAGAGTGACTATGAGAGCGAAGCATGTGTTTGTCCAGTGACTCGCTGCAGTGTTCCCCCGCGCACCACTCCACCTCAACTGTTGCGTGCAGAGGCGGAGAACAAAGTATGCAGATGGATATGCGATTAAACAGACCTCACGTATTGGCGAGTGGAGGGAGACTAAAGAAAATGTAGATTGAAATTGTAGTTTTCTTCAATATACAAAACACTATTGTTTGTCTTTGTATTTTGTTATAATTATCAGTTATTATTATTATTATCATTAATAATATTACTATTATTATTATTATTATTATTATCATTAATAATATTATTATTATCATTATTATCATTATTATTATTATTATTATTATTATTATTATTATTATTATTATTATTATTATTATTATTATTATTATTATTATTGATATCATTATTATTATTATTACTATTACCATTATTATTCTCATTCATTATCATCATTGTTATTATTAGTATTATTATTATTATTATTATTATTATTAGTAGTGGTGGTAGTAGTAGTAGTAGTAGTAGTAGGTAGTAGTAGTAGCAGTAGTGGTAGCAGTAGTGGTGGCAGTGGTGGTGGTGGTAGTGGTGGTGGTGGTGGTGGTGGTGGTGGTGGTGGTGGTGGTGGTGGTGGTGGTGGTGCAGCAGTGGTGGTGGTGGTGGTGGTGGTGGTGGTGGTGGTGGTGGTGGTGGTGGTGGTGGTGGTGGTGGTGGTGGTGGTGGTGGTGGTGGTGGTGGTGGTGGTGGTGGTGGTGGTGGTGGTGGTGGTGGTGGTGGTGGTGGTGGTGGTGGTGGTGGTGGTGGTGGTGGTGGTGGTGGTGGTGGTGGTGGTGGTGGTGGTGGTGTGGTGGTGGTGGTGGTGGTGGTGGTGGTGGTGGTGGTGGTGGTGGTGGTGGTGGTGGTGGTGGTGGTGGTGGTGGTGGTGGTGGTGGTGGTGGTGGTGGTGGTGGTGGTGGTGGTGGTGGTGGTGGTGGTGGTGGTGGTGGTGGTGGTGGTGGTGGTGGTGGTGGTGGTGGTGGTGGTGGTGGTGGTGGTGGTGGTGCAGTGGTGGTGGTGGTGGTGTGGTGGTGGTGGTGGTGGTGGTGGTGGTGGTGGTGGTGGTGGTGGTGGTGGTGGTGGTGGTGGTGGTGGTGGTGGTGGTGGTGGTGCAGTGGTGGTGGTAGGTGGTAGTGGTGGTGCAGTAGTGGTGGTGGTGGTGGTGGTGGTGGTGGTGGTAGTGGTGGTAGTAGTAGCAGTTGCAGTAATACTAGTAATAGTAGTAGTAATAAATTTCAGTGGTGGCATTGCAGTGGTAATGGTGGTGGTAGTAGTAGTAGTACTAGTAGTAGTAGTACTAGTAGTAGTACTTGTAGTAGTAGCAATAGTAGTAGTAATAGTAAAAATAGCAGTAGTAGCAGTAGTAGTAGTAGTAGAATATTATAGTGGTACTAGTAGTAGCAGTAGTAACAGTAGTGGCAGCAGTACTAGTTAGTTGCAGTAGTAGTAGTAGTAGTATAATTATTCATTCTTATCAATACTAATATCATTACTATTATCTATCATCATTTTGAATTTGGGTCATCATCATTAATCATTGAGAGAGAGAGAGAGAGAGAGAGAGAGAGAGAGAGAGAGAGAGAGAGAGAGAGAGAGAGAGAGAGAGAGAGAGAGAGAGAGAGAGAGAGAGAGAGAGAGAGAGAGAGAGAGAGAGAGAGAGAGAGAGAGAGAGAGAGAGAGAGAGAGAGAGAGAGAGAGAGAGAGAGAGAGAGAGAGAGAGAGAGAGAGAGAGAGAGAGAGAGAGAGAGAGAGAGAGAGAGAGAGAGAGAGAGAGAGAGAGAGAGAGAGAGAGAGAGAGAGAGAGAGAGAGAGAGAGAGAGAGAGAGAGACAGCACACACACTGCCATCTGAGAGGCGGTAATCAAGTGTCGGACTCGGCAAGAAATGAACGGAGAAACAAAGACGCTGCTTTTGTTGTGCTTCCTTTTATTCTCTTTAGCTCTTTGTCAGTCTTCCCTCTCCTACGCTATCCATTACTGTTGTCCTCCTCCATACAAGCTTGATGTGGATGCAACACTTCCCTGCCTTTGTGTGTGCTGGAATTAGTCGCTCACAAACGTATCTCATCCTTTACAATATCTGACATATCAGTGGGGCTTTATTTTTCTAGTCTGGGCTTTGTTAGAGTAAGGGTTTCGCTTTTTGTGTGAGGATTTAGTTTTTGTCAAAATATTCATCTTATTTACTCGCTGTTTCTCTGTAATTGACACATCCGTGGTGTTTGATTCCTTTTTTCTGGTTCAGGATATGTTATAGTAAGGTTTTAACGTTTTTTTTTTTTATTGTATGTGAAGAGAAACTTCGTCTTTTTATTGTGGGCATGTGTCACTGCCTCTCTGTATTTGACTTCAGTGGTGCTTCATTGTTTATTTTCTGGTTCATCATGTTACTTCTTCTATAATCAATCTATTTCTGGAGACGATCTTGCTTTCCACGACACACTTCACAATTAGCCATTGAGTATCTCACACACGTATCACAGCCACCTTAGTAAGACTCGTCAGTAATGCTTCGTGTTTAACCTTTAGAATGTTTTTTGTACCAACGTTTTTTTTCTTTTTTTAGTTATGTTGGTTTTCATTATAGACTCATAAGTAGGGATTTACAAACATCCTGTATGTGTGTGTGTGTGTGTGTGTGTCTGTGTCTAAGTGTGTGTGTGTGTGTTTTTACTGTTTGATCTGCTGCAGTCTCTGACGAGACAGCCAGACGTTACCCTACGGAACGAGCTCAGAGCTCATAATTTCCGATCTTCGGATAGGCCTGAGACCAGGCACACACCACACACCGGGACAACAAGGTCACAACTCCTCGATTTACATCCCGTACCTACTCACTGCTAGGTGAACAGGGGCTACACGTGAAAGGAGACACACCCAAATATCTCCACCCGGCCGAGGAATCGAACCCCGGTCCTCTGGCTTGTGAAGCCAGCGCTCTAACCACTGAGCTACCGGGCCGTGTGTGTGTGTGTGTGTGTGTGTGTGTGTGTGTGTGTGTGTGTGTGTGTGTGTGAGATCAAACACATCAGTAAAACTTAGTGTGTGTGTGTGTGTGTGTGTGTGTGTGTGTGTGTGTGTGTGTGTGTGTGTGAGATCAAACACATCAGTAAAACTTAGTGTTTCAAGGTCAAGATCTACTAAAGCAACGGAATTTTCTCTCAAACTTTTTCTTGAGAAATAATTTTCTTTATAAACTTCACAATTAGTTTGACACAGACGTCTCGGAGCCTCTGTGCAACAGCCACATCAGTAATACTTTAAACTTCAGGTTCAGAATTAACTATGGTAACAGTTTTTTCTTCAATAATGAGAAGTTGGCTTAATTATAAAATTCATGATTAATCCATCACATACACTTCACTCTCTATAACACAAGCATATCTGTCACAGCAGTTCTACCTCATGCAGCAAACCCAAGGTCTGCTGTAACTAAGATAGAGAGGTTTCTGTTAACAGTAATGATTTTCATGTCCCCTTCGTAATTAATCATCAGGAAAAGTCATAACTTCTCTCTGCATCTGGCCAGGCATGTCAACAACGTGTCATGCTTTACGCACTAGATTTGCTACAACATTTGCCTCTTTTAGCCAATAGAAAGTTAATTTGTCTTCACTATAAACTTCATAATTACTAATCAAGAAGTCACACAACTTTTCCTCTCCTTTACATTTGACGCTTCAACACTACGTTATGTTTCAGACTCAAAAATTTTAATATAAACAGACTTTTTGATAGAGAAACCTAGTTCTTTGTCATCTTCTTAATAAACAATGAACAAAAATTCTAAAACACTTTTCATATACATTGGCTCAAAATCCAAAATAGCAATATATTTAATTCAAGCGAAGAAGACTACGAAGGTATTATTGTAAGTTAAGTTCCCTCATTACCAGCCATGATGTTGCCTCGCAGCACACAGGCGATGGGTGTGCTCGCGTGCCGCCCACTCTTGCTCCCACACGCAGAAGAAACAAGAGAGAACCGATAAGCATCTGCAGATATTTGAAAAAGATTCTCTCTCTCTCTCTCTCTCTCTCTCTCTCTCTCTCTCTCTCTCTCTCTCTCTCTCTCTCTCTCTCTCTCTCTCTCTCTCTCTCTCTCTCTCTCTCTCTCTCTCTCTCTCTCTCTCTCTCTCTCTCTCTCTCTCTCTCTCTCTCTCTCTCTCTCATAGTTTTGTCTTGACACAAAGAAGCTTTTCTAATTGATGATTCTTGAGTAAAAGTCAATAAGCAGACAATTCAGTATAGCAAGACAGATTTGGTGATATCAATGTCTTCAGGAAACAAAATGCCATCTTCTCCACAATTAACTACACGAAAACATACGCGGCAAAACAAATGGCGTGATACCTGTTGTCTAAGAACCATCTGTGAAGAACACACTGAGTGACACGACCATCTACCCAAACTCCTTGATTTAAAACACCATCTACCCCAACCACCACTAATATGACATCGAACAGAATGTACTGTAAAGGATATTATTAAATCAGCCATCTAAATACTCCTAGGAATCTTATGAACTCCCTGGCGGTTCGCGAGCCCCAGGTTGAAAGACAAACTCCTTTCACTCACTGTGACTGGACAAAAGCTGGTGCAGTGGTTCACGGTGATGGTGACGGAAGGGAAACCAAACCTACATGGATACAAAACCGAAAGGAAGAGAAACATGGAGAGCCACTCACTCAAAGATACCCTTCAGAACACCATTACACCGTGTATTACTTTCCCTCAGCAACCTTCCCTTAAGAGTAACATAAACTATTGCCCCTATGAACTAAACACAACCTGCCACACTCCTATTCCTTCCCTTGCACCAGACTAACCTCCTTCACTCTCAGGTACTTCAGACGCTTTCCCACCAGCAACCTTTCCTTAAGAGACACGTCAGTTATTGTCCCTGTCAACTAAACACAAGCTGCCACACACCTATCCCTTCCCTTGCACTGCACTAGCCTTCTCCCTCACACTCAACTATCTCAGACGCTTTCCCACCATAAATAATCATCCCTATCAAATAAACACAACTTCACACACAACTATTCTCTTTCTTTTATATCAGAGCGACTCCCTCCACTCTCAGCACTCGTTCTACGCAATAAGGCTCCAAATTTTAAGTCACACACCTTATCTCTTATTCAATCAGCCTCGTTGAAGATATATGGTATGCAATCTTGCCAACTCTGCTCCCTTACAAATAACGACTCCGGAATTATCTATATTTGTACAGCTGCATGTTCCAATCAGCATAGCGCAAGGATACCGATATTGATGAGTGCTGTGTTGTAAACTTTATAACGGCAGTACTCTCTCATGGTGTGTAATTCAATGCTGCTGTGAGGGTTGGCTATGGGTTGGGTCTGGCAGAGAGATAAGGTGTAGATCTTACCGCCTGTACGTGATCTTCTCCACGCTCTCGCCAATTCATGCTATGTTACACTGGAGGGTTGTATCTTCGTGCTTAGTTCAGTGTGAATGCGAGGGTTTGGTTCTTGAATTACCAAAAAGGTGTTCGTTTTAATTCCTGTATATTATAAATCTAGATACAATTATTACTTTTCTGCGCGACACACTTTTGGGACTGGCACATACAGTGAACCTTTTTTCATCTTCTATTTCTTCTTCTTTTGCACATTTGACCACAGTCCATTTTACACCAAACAAAATTCAATAATATATACAAATTCCCACCAGTTCTTGCTTTAAACTTCTGAAGGTTACTGCTTACCTACACCTGACATCTACGTGCTTCCCTGCCTTGATTTAACCTCATTTCATTTGGTCAGCCTTAGTGATACAGAAATTATCCTTGTACCCTCAATTCCATCAGAGAGAGAGAGAGAGAGAGAGAGAGAGAGAGAGAGAGAGAGAGAGAGAGAGAGAGAGCACAGTATCGATGAGTTAATTACCTCCTGCTCATAACAACTCGGTCAAAACTTGTACCAAAAAAGTCTTCGCATCAGTCTCCACCCCGCTATTCCTCCTGCCCCGCTAGCTCAGTGATCGCGCCTCCCGCCACACTGCTCTCTATTTGTCAAGTGAAGGGTCTCTCTCAATTAATGGGAGGCGTGATAATGCATTTACTTCTCTCGACCTCCCCGCCTGTCTCTCTTTGCTTATCTGTCTGTCAGTATGTCTCTCTCTCTCTCTCTCTCTCTCTCTCTCTCTCTCTCTCTCTCTCTCTCTCTCTCTCTCTCTCTCTCTCTCTCTCTCTGTCTGTCTGTCTGTCTCTCTCTCTCTCTCTCTCTCTAAATCTCTCTCTCTCTCTCTCTCTCTCTCTCTCTCTCTCTCTCTCTCTCTCTCTCTCTCTCTCTCTCTCTCTCTCTCTCTCTCTCTCTCTCTGTATCTATGTATGCTCTTATCTATATCTGTCTATCTACCTATCTAACTCATTCATCTTTTATCTATTTATCTATCTATTCATCTATCTATTTATCAATCTATCTATTTACCTATCTTTTCATCTATTTATCTATCCATTTTTATCTACCTACCCATCTACCTACCGGTCTGCCTCGCGTCACCCTCTCCTACAGACACACATCCAATGTTTAAGTAAGTAACGCATTACTTAATTCACTTCCAAGGAATAGACCAGCACTTCGTATGCGACGCACATCAACCACCAGGCTGCCCTGCTTTGCCCTCTGGCCCTGAGCAAGCCCTTCCCTCCCTTACGCTACTTAGCCTAATGGACTCAAGTCTGAATTGGAGAGGAGGGTTACGTGGACTTCTACTCGTACTACTTTCCCCATGTAAGATATAGCTAGAATTTTGAACACGTTTAGAGGTGTGTCCCGCTATCACTGGTTCCATATGATCGAGTCTCCTGAATTTTGGCTGGGAGTAGGAGAGTTGGCTATTAGCGGTAACCTAACATAACTTAACCTAGCACTCACAGGAACCCGGCTAATCATCTGTTGCCTAAGAAACAAACCATGATGAGAGTGTTTGTGAATATGGATCATCAGTAATTCCTGAAGGTTAAAGAATAGTCATCAAGAACTGTACCTTCATAAATTACCAGCGTTGTTACTTGTGTTTGGGTCTACAATTACAGTCTTGGTGAGGGAACAAAGAACAAAACGTTTAAAAATAAGTTTCCTCATTGATTTACGTGCGTCAGACAATGACTTCCGAAAACTTTTCCTGCCAAAGCCATCAAACATTATTGTCTCTGTACCGAGGATAAAAAGCGCAGAGGAGCGTTAAGACTGCCAGTGCGAGACATAACTAGGTGAAGGTAACGATGTACTGATCCTGTGATAGGCACACCAGTGATTAATACTTACAGTGTGACAGGGCGAACACCAAACTCTGCTGGCTCAGGTACAAACACTCAGGATGAACAAATAAATAATAAGGAATATAAATAGTAATAGTAGTGATAATAATGTTGATGGTGGTAATAGTAATGGTGATAATGAAAGTAACAACAATAATAATATCAATAATAATAATAATAATAATAATAATAATAATAATAATAATAATAATAATAATAACAATGAAAAGATAATGATAAAAACAATAACGATAACAATGATAGATATAATTTTGACTTTGGATAAAAAGAAACACTGACAACAATGACGATATAAACAACGTTCATTAATAAAATAAAGAAAACAGCAAAATAATGAACGTTCTGTTTGGTTCCAGGAGTGAAACTATTAAAAATGATACGAAAATTTTAAAAAATGCGTGGCTCGGTAAAAATATCAACAAAAGGAATGAAAAACGTGCTAATTTGTTCTTTGAAAACGTGAAAAAAATAAACTCGTGATGAATTAAATTTTTGGTGAACATTTTTTATTTTTTTCACGAAAGGATTAAATTTATTCTCGAATATACTCGTTGACAGGTGAGGAGAGAGAGAGAGAGAGAGAGAGAGAGAGAGAGAGAGAGAGAGAGAGAGAGAGAGAGAGAGAGAGAGAGAGAGAGAGAGAGAGAGTGAGAGAGTGAGACAGAGACAGAGACAGAGGTGGCCTTGATTTTGTGAGAAAAATGGAGGTGTATATTAGGGATCAAAAACTGGGTAGTCAAAAGTGTAAAAGAAGGACGAAATTTGACAGGCCTGCAGAAATAATAATGATGATGATAATAATAATAATAATAATAATGATAATAATAATAATAATAATAATAACAACAACAACAGGAGCGGAAGGATAGCAGGAAGCGCAACAATGTACCTGATTGCGAGCGTTACCACATTACCACGACAGTTCACGTCTAGGAGAGCTGTGTGTGTGTGTGTGTGTGTGTGTGTGTGTGTTTATTCACCACAGCCGTCTGCTGGCCACCCAGCCTACGGAGAGAGCTCAATGTTCGTAGTGACCGATCTTCGGGTAGGACTGAGACCACACCACACTCCACACACCGGAAAAGCGAGGCCACAACCCCTCGAGTTACATCCCGTACCTATTTACTGCTTGGTGAACAGGGGCTACACAATAAGAGGCTTGCCCAATTGCTTCGCCGCTTCCCGGGACTCGAACCCGGGCTCTCCCGATTATGAGTCGAGCGTGCTAACCACTACACTACGCGGTGTGTGTGTGTGTGTGTGTGTGTGTGTGTGTGTGTGTGTGTGTGTGTGTGTGTGTGTGTGTGTGTGTGTCTGTGTGTGTGTGTCTGTGTGTGTATGTGTGTGTCTGTGTCTGTGTCTGTGTGTTTCACTGTTTGATCTGCTGCAGTCTCTGACGAGACAGCCAGACGTTACCCTACGGAACGAGCTCAGAGCTCATTATTTCCGATCTTCGGATAGGTCTGAGACCAGGCACACACCACACACCGGGACAACAAGGTCACAACTCCTCGATTTACATCCCGTACCTACTCACTGCTAGGTGAACAGGGGCTACACGTGCAAGGAGACACACCCAAATATCTCCACCCGGCCGGGCGCTCTAACCACTAAGCTACCGTGTGTGTGTGTGTGTGTGTGTGTGTGTGTGTGTGTGTGTGTGTGTGTGTGTGTGTGTGTGTGTGTGTGTGTGTGTGTGTGTGTGTGTGTGTGTGTGTGTGTGTGTGTGTGTGTGTGTGTGTGTGTGTGTGTGTGTGTGTGTGTGTGTGTGTGTGTGTGTGTGTGTGTGTGTGTGTGTGTGTGTGTGTGTGTGCTGGTCACCCAGCCAGTCTTCCCATTACGGAGCGAGCTCAGAGCTCATAGACAGTTGTGTGTGTGTGTGTGTGTGTGTGTGTGTGTGTGTGTGTGTGTGTGTGTGTGTGTGTGTGTGTGTGTGTGTGTGTGTGTGTGTGTGTGTGTGTGAGAGAGAGAGAGAGAGAGAGAGAGAGAGAGAGAGAGAGAGAGAGAGAGAGAGAGAGAGAGAGAGAGAGAGAGAGAGAGAGAGAGAGAGAGAGAGAGAGAGAGAGAGAGAGAGAGAGAGAATCATTAACACTGAAGCCATACTCCTTAAGCTTCTCATTCGCAATACATAAGTGGGCTCCAGCAGATATCAGTCAGGGTTCATATGGCTGCCAGTTGTACAGTAAATAAAGGTGTAATTGTACTAGATAAGTTAAAAGGGATGATTTTTAATTCATCCATTACGAAAAAAAAAACTAACCATCGTAACTTTATTAAACCATACTAATGCCATGGTACGATAGAGTTATATGAGCCAATAACGCATTTATACACAAACGGTACTTAAAAAGAAGACTGGGGAAGACTGATCTCACTGAAGAATCTAATCCAGAAATATTGAAAACAAAAGGTTCAAAGATCACCATTACATATATATTCATAAAGAGGAAGGGTTAAGAGAGAGGCTGACATACAAAGATGGCTTACTGTCAGATAGAATAATTAATGAGACAAAATATCACAAGAGTATTCCCACGAGCGGAGATATCAAGGGAACCAGGGAGACAGAAAAGAAGGTTGCAGTTGTAATGTTTGCCACGACAAAGGAAGAACCTTACGTACAGTGAAGAGAAGCGTGATAGAGATACAGGGCAGGAGACGTGGAGGAAGACCAAGGTGGATGTGGATGCATTGAAGGGAAGAGTTAAGAGAAAGATTAGTCGTGTGATGATGTGTGCGAGCAGTCTTGATAGAGGAGAGATGACAAAACATGGACGTGAACAAAGGTCTCCAAAGAAAAGGAATGTATATCGGGTTTTTCCATTTCTATTCTTAAACTGCTGAAAGATTGGATTTACTTTTTTATTTTTACAGGTGTACAAATTTTTTTTCATTTTACACTATTAACTTTTTTTTTGTACATAAGAAATAATAGGAATAGTATGTCAATAGAGAGAGTAGCAAGATATTTGTTTTATGTAAGGAGGGAAAACAGGCCAAGGAAAACACAAAACAAATAAAAGAGCCACTTAGTTGCCAGCTCCCTTGCAAGTTCGAAATAGTTAGTCGAAACAAAGGGATAAATGTCTAGAAAACTTCCTCTTAAAAGAAGTCAAGTCACTGCAAGATGAGAAGAGCAGTTAGCATGAAAAAAATGGCAGAAGATAGCACGAGATGTAACATTCCGGCGGTGAGCAAGAAAGTTTACAACAGGATATCAAGTGAAGTGTTTCGGAATAGGAAGAAGTGGTGGTCACTTTGGAAAACAGACAGGCACTAGTACTTATTTTCCTTCTTTGAATCATATCAGGAGAAACACCACTCAAAATTAACCCGTCTCCACTCTACTACTACCATGGCTGAGTCTCGTCCACTGGTTCATATCATGCCTGCCCAGAGCTTCCTCTTACACAATGAATTATAGAAAAAAAGGAAAAGAGATATAAAGCATCCGTTTGAACAAAATGTACCATCTAATTAATTCCTCTTTATAGTATTTACTTCCAGAGGGGTGACCGGTATACAGTTTGTTGTATTCAATGTGACCGTGATGTAATCTAATCTCTCGATGTAATTAATGTTGGCACAATGTTTTGTTACACAGTCCATGATGAGATATGATGACGCCAGACAAACAGATCACGTGACATTCGTATTAATTCATGAGAGGTGCATTGATAACACATTCCACTGGATTATAATTTCTAGGAAGCAAGAGTAATTATGCATCAAGCAGATTTTTTATCATTACCATTATAGAGCATGCTAATGGTAAATCAATTATATTTTCTATTATTAGTTGTTTCCATAAAGAGAATTAATTTTACTAAAAGAACACAAAGGAATGAAATATAACCGAGCAAGAACTGATAACCCTTAGGTGGCTGTAATGCGAGTACACTACACTCTCTATATATAGTGTGAAGGCAAGAATGTAGGAGACCATTAAGGAAGACACCTCCCCACCCACCACTCTCTTACTTTCCTTACATAAAAAAAAAAAATAAATAAATAAAACGGTTGTAAGAATTAGTACGTAAAATTCTTACGAAAGAGTTTTTATCTGCATTCATGAAAAGAAGTCACAGGCCAAGAGAGGATCTGATGAAGGTATTCACATAAAAGACGCAGCAAGATTGATCAAACAAGATTAGTATTCCAAGGAGTCAGAAGAGAAAAATGTATGCAAAAATAGTATAAGTAGTATTTCTAAAAGATACATGAAGAAAAGTGTAAACAGATAGTGTTGGACAACTTAATAGGAACTTTAGAATAAGAAAAGAGAGATGTATTGATATAAATGATAGATGAATAAATATTGTTTTTTTTTTCATATACAATAGCTTGTCACATAAAGGCATGATGGATTCTTGCAGCTTTACTTTATGTGTTTGTGTTATTATAGGACTCAGATAGGCATGTTTTGTGTTCCAATACAATGTGGCATCATTTCAGAGCGTGGCGCCGTGTTTCACAAAGGTGCTATTTACTCAGATTAGTGTGTGATAAACGACCTTTCAGCCTTAGAGTAAGATGAATGCCCACTTTTAAACACACACACACACACACACACACACACACACACACACACACACACACACACACACACACACACACACACACACACACACACTCACACTCACACTCACACTCACACTCACACTCTCTCTCTCTCTCTCCTTAAAAGTAAATGATAACCGGCATATATTCAGCAGTTTAATGGCAAGGCATCTCACAGTAAGCTTTGGAATCTATTATCTATTTTTTCTGCGTCTTTACAAGCAAAGTTATGTGTTTTAATGTCCTCACTATTCTCCTCTTTAATCCTCTTACTCGTATCACCAAGGCAGGTTTAATTCAGATCTTGCTGTTTTATATTCTCTCTCTCTCTCTCTGTCTCTGTCTCTGTCTCTCTCTCTCTCTCTCTCTCTCTCTCTCTCTCTCTCTCTCTCTCTCTCTCTCTCTCTCTCTCTTTCTTTGTCTCTTTTTTCCTCTCTTTTTTTCCTTTCTCTGTGTCTGTATGTCTGTCTCTGCCATAAAAAAAATTCTCTTTCTCTGCCATAAAAACTACAATAACAATTTCATAACTCACTAACTCCTCGCATTAACGTGTCCCATCTCTGTACATAATTCCCTCCCTAAAGTCTGTATTTTTCCTCTAATTAATAACTAGAACCAAACGCTACTCGAGGTGGATGAGTTGATAAAGACTACGACAGTTTATGGGAGGCGTCAGTTACTTAAGCGTCGAAGGAGCCTAAGGAATTGGTGAATCATTAGGTTAGTATTCAGAAACGCTTTGCTTTCTCTCCAAGACTATTTTCCGAGGCCACGGAGATGATTAGCCGGGTTTTCAAGAGTGTTTCTCCAATTAATAGTACAAAAATGTAAAAGCGTAAAATCAGCTTTAAAATCTCGGGTAAATTTTAACAAAGGTTTTTAGATAGTGTAGGTGAAGCACTGAAGTGTTTGAGAATACGAGCTACAGAGGGACTTGGTGAATCCAACAATTATTCAGTGCTATACTATACTAGAACTAAACTGTACTGACCCACAGATTGAGGCCGATAATCCGTGCGACGTTTCCATATCCCTCAGTACTTGAAGCAAAACGGAATAAGAGTTCTTTATTCAGTTCAATGCATCACTTCACAGAAAAAAGTATGGGTTGGGGACAAGGTGATAATACAATAAGGAAATTAAATGCAGTAAAGGTGCTGGTTATAAAAAGTGAAAATGAGACTAATAATTTCAGAATATTTATTGTTATGTCCTCTCGAGATACCCTGTGTAATATAATGAGTGGTAAAAAGAAACATAAGATGAGACAGTACTTTTATTACAGTTATTGCCTCAAACTAAGCTTATCTATCGAAGATCATTGGATGAAGCATATTTCTCCCCTTGGTGTGGCTGTACAACGTAATGAAATAGTCAGAATATTCTTAGAACGCGGTTAGTTGATAGTACGTACCATGATTAACGAACCGTGCGTAGTATAGGGTGAATATTTTGGTTTGGGAGTCAGTACCATTTACTTTTAATATTATGTAGTCTGGGCAGAGCATGAGGAAAAACTATGAGTGTGCTTTATTATTCATCTTTTTCCATAGATAGCATCACTATTCTCGGGCAACAAAAGAACAAAGAATAAAGGCCCCACTAAGGTACAGTCACTAAGAAATGCCAAGAAACAATCATCCAGAATTGAAGATAAACTGCCTTGAAACCCTGGAGAAAAGAACGCTGGGAGTGGATGTGCGTACTTGCCAGGAGAAAAATCGACAGACTGGAGAGAAGGTTTACAGATGCAGTGAAAGAAGACACGCTTGAGATGAGTCTGACTGAAGAGGACGCAGAAGACCGAGCACACTGAAAAGGTTGATATGATGAGACGACTACTTAGAAAAGAGTCCCATTATCAGACTGTCAGCAGATCAGAGGACTTCAGATTGAGAGGAGGCACAAAAGACAATAAAAAGAAAGTGTAGGACGTTGCTTGATTTTTTAGCACAGTATCTGGCTGGCTAAGTAAGCAATACAGGTAAGAATGTTGTGTGTAATAAAGCACATGTATGGGTAAATAGGTGGATGCATGTAAAGGTACGCGGGTGGATGAGTGAGCCAGTGGAAGAGTAAGTGGATAGTAAGTTAGGTAGATGGCAAGATATGTGGATAAGTAGGTGGCTGAAGGATTGGCAATTGGGTGAGTGAATGCATAGGTGGATAGGTAGACTGAATGGATGGATGTAGAACTGGATAGCTTGGCAAACAACATATTTCAGGTGGCAATTAATGACTACCTGGGAACAGTGCACGGTTCAAAGTTGAAATGGGACCGCTGATGAATATAATGAGAAACAAAACAAAACTCTGAGGAATTTATTACCAGTCAGTGTCTCCGTACTTCGCCACTCTCGCCTCTCCAGCCACTGTTAACACTTATTGCATCGTTACCTTGGTGAAAAGAGCTTTGTTTGGCCACACACACTCACGCACTCAAGCTGATGTAGAGTTATGCATAGTGGCATTGTACCAAAGTGGACACTCGTATATATTTTAAAGATTATTGACACATTAGACTTTTAAATATTCCTGTTCTATTCACATTTGTTTCTGGAAGTTTCTGGAAGTTTTTATTTTTAGTTTAACCTCTTCAGTGCCATGACGCGTTTCCATATTCATTCTGCTTACTATTAGATCATTTTATAAAGCTTCAAAAATTTATCTGGGGGGAATAGAATAGTGGAGACTATGGCCACTAATCTTCTGACCTCCATAGACAGTTCCTGATGTCAATAAAATAGTCTAATCGTACACAAATTTTGAGGTAAAAGATGTGTTCCAGCATTGAAGTATTTATTAATTTTTCCTTTTCTATTTATTTGTTTGTCTTGGCCGCCAATCTCCATGACACATAAAAACAGATAAATGAATAAATAAACTATAAATGTGAGGTATGTATGGAAATTTGCTCAATATAAGTTAGCTGGATACCAAAACTTAAAGGTACACAATAGTTTAGAATTTTCACCTTTGCCTTCAGGTGCAGGTAAAACATAACTCAGGAATGTTATTTTGCGGTTCACATTTCTCCTTGCGTGTCCAAAACTTTTCAAATCCCCATAACAACATCAGCAATTCCATCAAAGCTCCTGGACAAAGGCTGACCAATATTCCATTCCACCAAATATCACTGAGCTACGGTTGACAATAACAACACAGAGGTGACTGGCATGGAAATATTACAGAGCACAAGGATGGTTGAAGGTTTGGTTGATGCCTGGGCTGACAAAAACTGATAGTGCTAAATGATTCAGTGACAACCCCCGGAGTAACAGAGACGTCAAAAAAACATGAAAGGAAAGTAAATTGACTAGGACATATTAAAAGGAAAAATAAACTGAATGCCAGCAGAAGAATGACAGAAAAGGAGGAGGATGGAAGAAGAGATGAAAGAATTGGACAGGAGAGAGAGAGAGAGAGAGAGAGAGAGAGAGAGAGAGAGAGAGAGAGAGAGAGAGAGAGAGAGAGAGAGAGAGAGAGAGAGAGAGAGAGAGAGAGAGAGAGAGAGAGAGAGAGAGAGAGAGAGAGAGAGAGAGAGAGAGAGAGAGAGAGAGAGAGAGAGAGAGACAAAGTTAGAGACAAAGACAGAAAGAGAGGAGGTAAAACACAGACACACAGATTATGGAAAAAAGAGAGAGAAAAAAAGAAACAATCGAGGCACAGCGACAAGACACGAACAAGGGAGAAGCTGCAGAAGAAGAAGGATGTTTGTGCAATTTACAGAAGCAGAAACAGATACCAGGCAGAGAAAAGGAGCGGGAGAGTGGGAAGCTGCTCGGCATGTTGGAATCAAGGCAAGTGGAAGAATCAAGTCATTTTCTTCTCTCTGGGTTTGTTGGGATGTGTTTTGTGTATCTAGTGTGTTTTTTGTGTTTTTTGCCGTTCAGTGGCGTTCTTTTGGTGTTTTGGTGTGTTATTCAATGCTTTCCGGAGTGTATTTAGTGTTTTTCGAGTCAGTTTTTTTCTCTCTTTCTATTTTTTTTTTTTTTTGTCAGCATAGGTAAGGTTTGAGGGAAGTGTTGAGGCGGTGGAATAGCTGAGACAGTCGCCCCATCTGGCACACCTGCGTCAGTGGTGAGAAGGGAAACTTTTCAGCTTTTTTTCTTGTTTGGGTGATGGAAAGAGAATGATGATAATACAAATCGATGCTAACGTATCTTACTGCATTCCTTCCGTCTTAGATTTTCTTTGTTTATATAATCACTTAGTGTTGTTTTTTGTTGTTACTATGTTCTTTTTCTTTTCTTCTTTCTTCTTTCTTTTTTCTTTTTCTTCTTTCTTCTCATTCTTTCTCCTTTCTTCTTTCTTCTTCCTCTTCCTCTTCTTCTTCTTTTTTTTTTCTTCTTTCTTCTTATTATTATCATTCTTATTCACACACCATCTTGTATTATCCTTTTCATTTATTAACTTTCTTCGCCTTCACGTTTACCATTACCAAATATCTACTACGAATAACTCTCTCTCTCTCTCTCTCTCTCTCTCTCTCTCTCTCTCTCTCTCTCTCTCTCTCTCTCACGATATCTTACTAGTTACTTCCACAAAACTGTTCTAAAGTCTCCTATTGCTGAATGTCCTTTTCCTTCCTCTGATCACAACCAACTTTTTGATACGTATCGTTGTACTAGAGCCGTTTCAATAATTGTGTGAGTAAACAACACTATCAACCTCCTTTTCCTTCTCATATCTTACTGTGTCTATCTAAATAAATCTTAATTAATATTGTTCTGAATTTTAGCGAAGAATGACTGTAGGAAGACATTTATCCCATTTTTTTTTTTTTTACCATGTGGGCTTTTCACGGAAATTTATGGGCTAAAGGAGATACTTTTTCGGGTACCACCTATCTGAAAGCCCACCCGCTAGGAAACCGTTGCCCCGAGTGAGGAAGCCAAACCTACACTCGGACCGTGGACAGGATTCGAACCCGTGCGGTTTGAGACCCCTCGGACCCTAAAGCGCACATGGTTCCACTGTACCACGGCGGCTCCTCAGACCTGTATGGGGGACTAGCAACTTAATTAGTCTTTTTAATTTTCGTATTATGATGCCCTTGGTCAGCTTTCCCATCTTACATAAAAAAAATAAATAAATAAAGATCTGCCACCACGAAACATCGAGAATATGCATTTCTAAGCTTCGTTAGGGAGGCGGTGGGATAGTGGATAAGGTGGTGAGCGTGGGATCGGGCAGACGTCCACGCGTAGGTTCGAATCCCACCACGTACAGCCTTAAAACACTTTGCCATTTGCCGAGTGGTTTAAAGTTACCTACATATCACCATGATACCCAGATTCTAGGTGGTTACACTCAAGATGAGCTTGGGTGGTGATATGGACCCTAACATGGGTACCACTATAAATAAAATTGCCTGCGCCACTAATGGGCGGAAGCTGAACAGCGCTTCCCATACACTCTTCAAGTGTGCCTACAGGCGCGATAGGCCTTACCGTACCGTTTTCTTACCCGGATTGAGTTTCTAAGACTACAAAAGGCGATTTTTTTCTGGTTTTGTGTAACTTTTCCTTATTGATGATACAAAGTCATCGCTAGATTCTGACATGAAATAAGACTTTTAAATCTGTCAAAATTTCATTAGATTCTGACAATTATCTATATAATTCAAACGATTGGTGAGATAATCGAGGTTTTATTTCTACTGATATATGCAAAATTCTTAAACTAACACTGGAATTATGAAAGCACCAGTGACAACATCATAAGACTGTTAGGTAATTTCAAAGGGCATATACAAGATCAATTGACTAGTGGGGAAATCTAAATGTTTTTTTTCCTATTGGTGATGCAGACTCCTTAAACTAACACTGGAATTATAAAAGCACCCTTGGAAACTTCGAGCGACTGTTAGGTTCTTTCAAAGGTCATACAGAAGATCAATTGAAAGGGAGGGGGTAATTTAGGTGTTTCTTTGCTATTGGAGATGCAGAGTCCTTCCTAAACTATCACTAGAAGTATGAAAACACTCTTGACAACCTCAATACCTTCCTATAAAGTCTGGTAGGTATTTTCAAAGGCCACGGAGATGATCATTCCTGTTGTATGAGTAATTTTCCTGTAGATGATGCAGATAACTTCTATTAAAGACTGATTAATATTTTTCAAAGACGAGAGAGATAAATATTGAAGTTTTCCGGTACTTTTACCATTAATTATATGAACTTTGCTAAGCTACTATTAGAATCATAAAAGAACTTGAAAACCATAACAATCTCCATTACAACCTCCTAACTATAGAAACAAGACGATAAAATGTTAAGATATACACTGCCAGATGATGAATGGGAAGGAAAACAGGAAAGGTAAATTGAAAAAGCATCTCTAATAGTAAACACACAAAACTTCACACTAAAACTCACAAAAACATCACTCCTACACAAACCAAAAGCTACAAAAATACAATACCAGAGCAGAAAGATTAGTTAACTCACCAAAACCCATAAAAAATCATCTCAAATAATAAACACACCAAACTTCACACTGACCATACACGGAGTAAATATCCTTCCTATACTAAACCAAAGCTATCAACGTATACAGTACTCGTGTAGAAAGATCAGCTGAGCAACACACAGGTAAATGATGAGGATCCAATCAAGGTCTTGGCCACTGGAGCATGGGATTTTATTATTAACTGTGTAGACTTTGCATTCAAACTATGGGACCAGCAAAATAGAGGCTGGTGTTGGGAGCCTCGGGAACCTTTGGGGAGGGAAAAGAATGGGCAAGGTTATGGAGAAGGTGTGTTGTTTGCCGCTGAACTGAGAGCAAAACAATGGAGACTGGGTTGTGTTGCGTTATAAGAGTACTAAGAGAGAGAGAGAGAGAGAGAGAGAGAGAGAGAGAGAGAGAGAGAGAGAGAGAGAGAGAGAGAGAGAGAGAGAGAGAGAGAGAGAGAGAGAGAGAGAGAGAGAGAGAGAGAGAGAGAGAGAGAGAGAGAGAGAGAGAGAGAGAGAGAGAGAGAGAGAGAGAGAGAGAGAGAGAGAGAGAGAGAGAGAGAGAGAGAGAGAGAGAGAGAGAGAGAGAGAGAAAAAATTTATGCTGCACTAATTCTGAAAAAAAGTAGATAAAATACAACTTGTTACAGGAAATGGTGGAAAAATAACAGAGTATTGATTTGATTTGAGAGAGAACTAAATTGGCAACCTTTTTTAATCGATACTAAAGACGATGAGGTAGAAGATAAGAATAACATGTGACAATAAGAAATAAAATGATAGGAAATATGCAAATAGTAAGAAAGGAAAACATAAGAATGGGAACGAAATGAATAACAGGGAAATAGTATATGAAAGACTTGTATATGACCAAAGAGCTTTCTACGTAATGCTTGAAAATATGAGTTTGGAGATAAAAAAAAAAGTGAGAAGCGAGAAGCAACGGATTCAAGGTATATTAAGAACACAGAAAAAAAAATAAAATACTCTTAAATGTAATAGAGTGGCAAATGAATGGAATAGAATTATTAGCACCGACTCAATATGGAGCTTAACCCCTTCAGTACTGGGACGCATTTTTACCATGAGTTCTGGGCATGATTAGACGATTTTATATACATTAGGAAGGGTCTATGGAAGTTAGAAAATGAATGCCCACAGTCTTCACTATTTTACTCCCCACAAAACTTTCTGAAACTCTATGAAATCACCAAATGATAACCAGAATAAACATGAATAAATGTCATGGTACTGAAGACCATAAAAGAGAATAAAAACACGAAGAATGAGGACTGGACGTTGATAAAGGCATGTATGTTTTGTAAAATTATAGATGACTGAAATAAGAGAATAAATACACTAACGATGAGGACTGGACGTGGACAAAGGCAAGTATGTTTTGTGAAATTATAGATGACTGAAATAAACTTAACCACGTTGTCATTACCGAGTCAATAGGAACCTTTAAAGACAAATTAGATGCATTTAGGGAGAAAGGGCAATGATTGGTGGTATAGCACATCTATGTATATTCTATTGAATGATTAACTGCTGAAAATATGACTGCTGGTATCTTGTGGCATTTATTTTCTTTTTATATTCTTCTTTGACAGTAAAACAAATAAATAAACAAATAAATAAACAACAATAGATGAGAAAAAATAGGGAAGGTGATTATAAATTTTCTGTACCTTTTTTTTCAATTGGGAAGGGAAGGGAAGGAATAGAGGAAGGGAAGGAATATAAGAAAGGCGTTTTTAGCTCAGCCTGTTCCTTCCTAGCGTGCGAATCAGCGTCTGGGGTGCACGAAAATGAGTCTCGCAACAAACACTGGGCTGGTTTACGAGCAGTAGTTGCACACCGCGGCTTAACAGCGTGTGTGAGTAATTATGCAAATGAACGCAGTGGGAGCCTTAAATTTTGTGGATTAGTTTCTAAATCACAATTCAATGGGGAAGTATTAAGAGAATGTGGAAACTGTACATTCGTTCATTAATGGTTACTACTAAAGCCGCGTGGGGTGAATAATAAGAGCAGTGGATGGAAGAGGACACATATTATCGGTCTCTGCAATTCGTACGTCTCCCAGAAAGTGTCCTCAGTAAAGCATAAGGAGAAATTGTTCGGCAACTATACTGAGAATATTTCTTTTCAATGTCTTTCTTTTTTTAACTGAAAGGCTTGTTCAATAATACTACTACTAAGAAGACACTGAAGATTGCTCCTCTAACTTATTAAAGAGTCTGGTTAAAAAGTAAAAAATTATCAAGGAAAAACACAAACTAGTTCAATATTCCACTCCAAAAAATCACAAACTCTAAATAAAAGAAAGTTAGACAGTTCTACTTTTAGATGAGTGTTGGTGCTTCCTTCCAAACCAATTCAAGACTTACAAGGGAGAAAGAAAGAAGAATAAAAATACGTTAACAGTTCCAGAATGTTCCAGTAAAAACGGTAATAAAAAAAGTAAAGAAGAATATAAATCCGTTAAGAGTGCCAGAGTGTTCCAGTAAAAAAATAATAAAAAGTGAAGATACTCATTAAATTCTGGGTTGATGAGATTGAGAGAATAAGCAAGATGATGAGAGTTTTGTAGGGCACCGTCGTTAGGGAGTTGTGAAAAGCAATAACTATACGAATAATAGAGAGAGAGAGAGAGAGGGTAAAAATCGCAACGTTCCGGCACTGAATGAGAAATAAAATCAGTCTGTTCATTAAAGGAGGGAAGGTGATAAGATGAGCAGCTTTTAATTCCACCCTGTTTAGTGCGCCTATTCCGACTGTCACTTCTTATATATGAAGGCAGATTATATAAAGAGAAATGAAAACAGATACTAGACAATGGTGCGATGATATTTCAAGGTAGTTACGACGAGAAACACACACACACACACACACACACACACACACACACACACACACACACACACAGACACAGACACAGACACACACACACACACACACACACACACACACACACACACACACACACCCACACACACACACACCCACACCACACACACACACAGACCCACATACCCAAACACACATACACACACACACTCACACACACACACACACACACACACACACACACACACACACACACACACACGCGCGGTTACAAAGTCGAGAGCTATACTGGCAGGTGGTAGCGGATGAAAGGTTCTGCACTGTTAGGGATGGGCAGGGTAAGTGCATTATTATAACTGTATTTACTCTATTTTCTTTCTCCTCCACTGCTGGTGAAGCGAGGGCCAGCCACCTCTCCTCTCCCACAGTGCTCTGTTGGATGGAAGGAAGGTTTATTTGATATTCATATGACAAAGAAAGAAAGGAAAAGAAGAAAAAATTGAGTAATTTGTGCATTTTTTTTCTGTTTTTTCTCTTTTTTTACTCGTACATTTCTTATTTGTCCATTGTATTAATTAATTTACTTTGTGTCAAGAAAACAGATTAACGCAAAGGAAAATAATATAGAGAGAGATCCGGCCAACTCGCTGCTACCTTCCCCCACACCATAATAAATAAAATGGAGAGAGAGAAGAAAAATATAAAAAAAAAAGTTTGACAATTTAATTCCTGAGGCATGTTGATATTCCTCTTCGAAGTGAGTAAACTAATAATACAACAATTCAAACCTTCCTTTATATTGCACCCCGTCTCGGTTTCTGTTCGCCGCTAGTTTAGTCCTTACAAGTGGGCAGAGACGGACACAGAGACGGTGCAGAGACGATACGGAGACTGATGTAATGTAAAAGAATGAAACAAAGATTAAGTGTGCCGGTGAGAACAATGTAAAATGAGGGTCTCGTCACTCGGCGGATAATGAAGAGGTGACACTTATGGATGAAAGTCAGGGAACGTTCTTCACTCACTTCCATTGTGTTTAGTGTTCCTTGATCTTATGGTCTGGAAATGTATCGTCTTCAGCTTCAACTTTCTGAATGCGGTAACTATCCTGTACTCTTAATCAGGCTGAGACGCGTGGGTTTACCAGGTTTCACGAGTGGTGTCTTAAAGATTCAGTTTTGTGTGTTGCGTTTGAGATACTCGTAAATTCTTGGTGTAAAAGTCTATAAGTTGATACGTTTACGAGTTAAAATGTACTTATATAGTTGTTCCAAGAAGACATCAGAATATTAAGGATTAGACGAGATTGTCATTCTCCCAGAAAACTTACAATTGAGGAAAAATATTAAACATACTCAAAACCTATCTGAGGGAAACCGTCAACGTATCAGTGGACTTACGATTAACGGGAAACATTAAGGACGACGAATGTTTATCAGTTATCACTAAAATGTATTAGTTATCACTATTGGTATTACACTGTCAACATATTAGTGGACTTACGATTGACAAAAAATGCTACACGTGGTAAGGAATCTAAGTATAAGTCATTAGTCTTAAGGGAGAGCGTCAGCGTCAGCATATTAGGTGGCTAGACATTACATCAGATAAACGTTAAGCACAAAGGAACCCAGTGCAGAAATTGAATCTGCCATCACGGTGCGTCAGTGCGTCTCGATCATTAAAAACACTTACCGGCCCTGCAATAGGCTCAGAAAGGCTCACAGTCCAGCGTGGTTTATCTTTAGAATATTTCCTGAACACATTTCACATGACGGAGCACAAAAAGGCTTCATTGTTGCCATTGAGGTGTTTCAGTGAAAAGTGATTTATCGCAACAAAAGTTTGAATCGCAGCATTGCAAAGAACACAAAACTAATTAATGACCAGAGAGGAAACAAAATGTATTTCGCTTAAAATCGAGTAATACGATTTGCCATCTTTTAAAAGCACTTTGTGAGGCTTTGTTTGTTATCAACGAAATGCATTAAAACTCAAAATGTTGAATAAGTCAGCCATGAAGTTGTATAAATGAGATATGAGATTGCATTGAGAAAAAAAAAAAACATGTATATGGTACACTGTATACATACAAATTATATTGAAGTTGTATTGAAAATGTAAAAAAAAAAATACAAGGAAAACGATATCGAGAATGAGGTAGTATTTGAAAAAAAATGAAAGACTATTGAACAGAGAACTACACAGAAAATATATGAAGGAAAAACTCAAGCATGAAGTTATACTGTAGAAACACACACACACACACACACACACACACACACACACACACAGTACAGATAATAGGAATAAATCTGCACGGGAAAAGAAGAAAATAAAATACCACACACGAGGTTGCACTGAAAAGAAAAATAATTAGTGATACAATAACGACAAGCAGAGTGTGTGCAGTGGTAACCTTCCCCACTACTGTATCAATACCTCTGAGTGCACCATCACAGCAACACGACACAGCACTAGTCCATCAGCCAGACAGCCTTACACCTTCATATATCCACAACCTTAAAGCACCACAGCCACAACCACAGTACCATAGCCACAGCACCATAGCCCCATACCATCACACCCAAAGCATCACAACCACAGCACAATCACAGCCACAGCATCACAGCCACAGCATTACACCATAGCTCCATACCTTCTCATCCACAGTACCACAGCCACAGCACCATTGGCCCATACCATCAAACCCACAGCATCACAACCACAGCACAATCACAGCCATAGCATCACAGCCACAGCACCATAGCCCATACCATTACACCCACAGCACCACACCCACAGTACCATAGCCCCATACCATCACAGCCACAGCATCACAACTTTGCATCCACACTATCCCACAGCACCATAGCCCCATACCATCACAGCCACAACACCACAGCCACAGCACCATAGCTCCGTATCATCACACCCACAGCCTCACAACTCTACAGCATAACATTCCTGCAGCATCACAGTCCCACAGTCCCACATTCCCACAGCCCCACAGCTTCACAGACCCAAAACTTCATAATTCGACAGTCTAAAATCCCAACAACTTCACAGTCTCACAGCATCACAGCCCCACAGTATCATAGCATCACAGTCTCACAGCCCACAGCCCCATAGTCTCATAGTCTCACAGCCCAAGTCTCACAACCCCACAGCCACACAGTTTCACATTCTCACAGCCCACGGCCCCACAGTCTCATAGTCTCATAGCCTCACAACCCAACAGTTTCACAACCCAACAGCTACACAGCCCAACAGCTACACAGCCTCACAGCCCCACAGTTTCACAGTCTCATAGTCTCAGCCCAACAGTCTCACAACCCCACTGCTACACAGCCCAACAATCTCAGAGCCTTACAGCCCCACAGTTTCACAGCCCAACAGTATCACAGCCCACAGAACTTCACCTCACTTCCTTCACTCACGCCAAAGTGAATGTCCATCTACGGAACTTTGGTGCAATTTACTGGTGCTCAGCCACCCTCGCTGTCTTCACTTAGCGCAAATAAACACTGAGGTACCCAATCCCGCTCTGCCTCTGCCGTCATGACAGGTTTCAGTGTGCTTTCACTCATTCCATTAGCTGCACTCTTTTTTTCTCTTTTTATTTTTTGATGCAGTTCGTGGTTGTCACATTTTTCATCAACCACATCACTCACTACCTCACTTCCTCCTGTCCTAACCGACTTTATTTGACGTCCAAGTTCTTTTCTCCGCGAAGGTAAAGGAAAATCAAAGAGAATAAAGAAAAGTAGAGTTACGAATTCTTAATGGAAAACCCTCTTAAAAAAGGCTTTATTAAGACCTAGAATCATGAAAACACCCTTCCAAAGTACGACAACTATCTCAAGAACCTGTTAAACCACCACTACAATTGTTAAAACCCTTAGAAATCCGAATAACCTCCTCTGTAACTCAAACTACCCGTAGAATTGCAAACACACTCTTGAATGCTCCAAACAACATCCACTAAAGCCTGTTAAAAGTAGACTGGATAACACGCCGCAACGTTTCAATGCGGCATGCGTTCCCTTGTTCCTTATCTCGACAATCCGCGGCACTTTCACTGCTAAGCTCGCCCTCTTTGCCAGTGTCCTAATTCACAATTCACCACGGTACTTTGGTTCTCCTTAATGGCCTCAGCTCTCTACCCAAGGCTTCATGTGTGTGTGTCTGTGTCTAGAGACTTCCTTGCTGAGGCTGTGAGGCCAACGAGCGAGTACTGGGAGTGAACCTTTCCTCGGGGGTTGGGGACCTGGGTGCTTGGACGGCGACCCTTCAGCTCCGCACGGAGGTGCCAGACCATCACCCGGGAGGCAAGGCACGACCCTCGACTGACACCCGGTACCCATTCACTGCTGGGTGGACAGGGGCATGGGTGTGAGAAGACCGCCCAACTGTCTGCTCCGCCCCCGTGTGTGTGTGTGTGTGTGTGTGTGTGTGTGTGTGTGTGTGTGTGTGTGTGTGTGTGTGTGTGTGTGTGTGTGTGTGTGTGTGTGTGTGTGTGTGTGTGTGTGTGTGTGTGTGTGTGTGTGTGTGTGTGTGTGTGTGTGTGTGTGTGTGTGTGTGTGTGTGTGTGTGTGTGTGTGTGTGTGTGTGTGTGTGTGTGTGTGTGTGTGTGTGTGTGTGTGTGTGTGTGTGTGTGTGTGTGTGTGTGTGTGTGTGTGTGTGTGTGTGTGTGTGTGTGTGTGTGTGTGTGTGTGTGTGTGTGTGTGTGTGTGTGTGTGTGTGTGTGTGTGTGTGTGTGTGTGTGTGTGTGTGTGTGTGTGTGTGTGTCCGGTCAGACTCACGGAAACCAGCAAGACTAGATTTGCGTGTGGGTAAGATGAAAAGTTAATGATGAATGGTCTGGGGTGACAATGGTCCACTAATCGCTGTTCCAAAAGATTTACTGAGGACTGATCCTCCTCCTCTTTACCCTTCATCTCCTGGCTCTTCTTGTTTCTGTTTCCATTTCATGTTTCTCCTTCACTTACTCATCTTCCTTTTGCTTTTTACTTCATCTATTCCTTTTTCTCTTCCTGCTATTTCTACCATTACTGCTTCTACTACTATTCCTATTACTGCTACTACTCTACTATTCCTACTGCTGATGGTGTTAGTAGTAGTAGTAGTAGTAGTAGTAGTAGTAGTAGTAGTAGTAGTAGTAGTAGTAGTAAGTAATAATGAATAGTAACTCTCCCACCATCACCTCAACTCTAAGTGTATTGCATTCCCCCTTTACCGATTCCAAAGTTTGTCACAACTTGCTAGGAGAAGGAAAGGCGGGATTGCAGTGGCCTGGGTGCGTGTCGCGAAGATTATGGCAGGTGGTGATGGCGGCATAAAGATCGCTGTTTCTATTCACGGCGCCGCTTTGAAATGCATGTACACTGTACAGCCGTGGCCAGAAATAGAGGAGCCTTTTGCACTCAAGGCCATATGCTAAAACATTTCCACGCTACACCATTATAGAGTTTTAAGAGTGTTTTTTTTTATTATCTATTGACAGATTAACAAAATTTCTACATTATGGAACGAGGCTAATCCTCTCTGTTGCCTTTGGACGTAAAAGTGATAAGAGAACAATGCATTTCTAAATATGATCTACCGTCACACTTTTGCTTGCACAACGAGTATTTTCAAAAGGATTCACTAAAAGTTACAGTGATTTTTAAGGATGTTAATACGATTCTAGCGACAGATTAATAATATTTTTACATGATGAAAATAGAAAGACTTGAGATCGCGGCTAATCAATCATATGAGCGGGCTTTTGAAAACGGTCGCGGTGAAAAGTAAAGCTTCTCTGAATACAAGATGCGAGTGTGATATGGTAATAATCTATCAATTACCCTTTTACTTTTAAGAATTAGTACCTTTTCAAAATTCAGAACACCGTAGTGAACAAACAGAACTAGAGAAAAGAGGTTGGTTATGACTTTCCTTCACTATTGCTTATGAGAAGTAACACCAAAAACATCTAGAGCCTTGCAGATGATTAACCCCTTCAGACCCAGGACGTGTTTTCATATTCATTCTACTTACTATTTGATGATTTTTATACAGCTTCAGAAACTCATGTGGTGATTAAAATAGTGGAGACTGTGTCCATTAATCTTCTGACCCACTTAGACCCTTCTTAACGTCAATGAAATCATCTAATCATACCCCAAAACATAAGGTAAAAAATGCGTCCCAGTAATGAAGGGGTTAAGAAAGGATTATCTGTCATGTTGTGATTATCTTTCATGTTGTATAAAGATTTTAGCACACTCGGTATCCTTCTGCATTTACTTTCATCTTCCATTACCTTTACCTGCAATAATTATAAGTCATATGCTCTGTTGGAAATTTGCTCTAAGATTTTTTAACGACTCAAGCACATTCAATAACCTGCATTTATTTCCACTCTACATTAACCTTTCCATCAATGCTAACTTCTGATCTGCTGAGAATCTATTAACTGTCATGTTTTCAAAGATCTTCAGCACAATCAGAGGACGCCGAGCTGAGAAAACACAATTGTCTATTATCAAGTATTTGGAAGTCTTCTCTTTATCTGCGTTTAACAGAACCTAGTGATATTTGTACCTGGTGAAAGTTATTGAGGCTTACAAGTGTGTGTTCACGGTTCTAGTGATAGTTTAATGAGAATTCCCCATAATCAGTGAAGAATGTCAATGAACCCGACTGATCATGTTATGTGGTCTTCCATAAACAAACATTAAAAAGAGCCACAAAAGTTTGAGAATGATAGTATAAACAGGTAGAAGAAGTAAGTATGGTGTGCTATTCAGTTGTTGGTTTATTACTGAACGTTGCAGTGCCTTGAATCTAAACCACGATTTTCAGTCTTTCATTCACTGAACAGTAAACTCTACAATTAACTCACCATCTGCTTCTGTATCTTTGTCTACATTGAGATATCTTTCCTCTATTTGTGGTAAAGAGTTCAAGTCAGTCTCTTTTATCACAAAAACGTTTTTTTTCTACTGTAGAGAACTTTTTCGTCATGTAAGCGAGCCTAACAAGAAGTGCGAATCACCAATGGAGGAAAAATATCACAGTGTAGACAAAAACACAGAAACAGGTGGTGAGCTGTAGAGTTTACCGTAAGTGAATGAAAGACAGAGAATCCTGATTATCTCTTGCGTTGGGGAGGTAGACAGACTAGAGACGGGAGAAAGTAGACTATGCATCTTGATATAACATAACCTAATTCATCACAGCGAGTACTGTTTTTTTGGGGGGAAAAATCTAGTGAGTGGATCATGATTATTACATTTTTTCTATCTTTTCTTGTGCTTCAATACTGGGTGAGAACAGAGAGGCTGAGGGAGGAACTGAGACTGGAACCATGCAGGGAAAGGAAAAAGGGAAGGAGATTGGAGACGTGAAAGGCAGGACGCGAAGTGAGGTGCAGGAGGAGGTGCAGCGTGATAAAGGTGAGGTTTGAGAAGTGGAAAGAGGAGGAGGAGGAGGAGGAGGAGGAGGAGGAGGAGGAGGAGGAGGAGGAGGAGGAGGAGGAGGAGGAGGAGGAGGAGGAGGAGGAGGAGGAGGAGGAGGAGGAGGAGGAGGAGGAGGAAAAGGAGGAAGAGGAGGAAGAGGAGGATAAGGAGGAGGAGGAAGAGGAGGATAAGGAGGAGTAGGAGGAAAAGGAGAAGGAGAAGGAAGGGGACAGTGTGAGTGACGCCTGACGCTTCTATCAAAATTCCACTCAAGTGAATTCCAGCCACAAACTTTTCCTCTCATGGAAATTTTTCCCATAAAACTTTGCCTGTGATGAATTATTTTGACATAACTTAATTTTGTCCACATGAACTTTACTTAGTCTTACATTTAACAAATTAATATTGCCTAACTTCACGTAATTCCGTTC
>NC_059293.1:1602500-1612500 GCF_017591435.1 Portunus trituberculatus
TCTTCATCTTTTTCTATCTTATTCTTTCCATTTTTTCTCTTTTCTTTCTCCATCTTCCTTTTTCTCCATCTTATTCTTCTAATATTTTTCTTTTTACTCAATTTTCTTTTTTTTTTTTTTTTTTTACTTTTTGCTTCATCTTTTTCTTCACTATCTCTTCTCTTGCTACTTTTTGTTTTTATTTTTTTATGTTCACCACCACGATCTTCTCATTCTATTCTTCTTCCTCAGAGTCTTAAATCTCACTAGAAGATAAAACCTCAGCAAAATCTTCTCCACTCATCTCTGTCACCGCAGCATTTTTTTCTGGTTACCTAAAGAAAACATCTCACCTTTGAAACTCTGGAACTCTGCCTGGTTTTGTTTTCCTCCTACCGTGACTTGGAGTATTTGAAGGAGCCACGATCAGTACAAATCTTCCATTAAATTCAAGAACTCCATGGGAATTTACCTCGACCCAGTTTATTGGAAAATGATAGTTAAGGGAGCCTTTTTTTTCTTTGTTCAAAATTTTGCACGTGAAAATAAGAAAATATAGATCTGCAAATCCGTGTCCATATTTCGAGTTTAGACCAGACATCTCAAGGGCCAAGAGGTTTGCTATTCCGTCCTTCCTTTGTGATCTCTTTAGTTGCATTTATTTTCTAAACAACTCTTTATGTTTGAGTGTGTTTCTTTTTTTCTTTGTGTTCTCATGAACATCAAAAATTTGCATCAAGTTATTAAAATCTTCAATTTGAATATTTTTCTTTCAGGCGTTTGTTTATGTATAAAAAAACGCAGCAAACTACTTACCATCTCTCTACAAGTGATCAGGTTTGTTCATTCTTTGTGTCTTCTTAAACACAAACATTTCAATTTCTAGGGAAGCGATGACGCAGTGGATAAGGTTTTGAGCGTGGGATCGGGCAGACGTCCAAGCGTAAGTTCGAATCCCACCATGTATCGCCTTGAAACTTTGTCATTTGTCGAGTGGTTTGAAGTTACCTACATGTCATCATGATAGGTGGTTACACCAAAGATGCGCTTGGATGGTGATACGGGCCTTAATATGGGTACCACTATAAATAAAATTGACTGTGCCACTAATGGGTAGAAGCTTAATAGCGCTTGCAATACTCTTCAAGTTACCTACAGGTGCTATAGGACAGGACATGAAAAGAAAGGAAAATGATCTTCAAACTTCTATATTCCACATGTTTCTATCTGTTCTTTACTGTTTCCTTGTGTAGTGAGTAATAATATGATAACCTACTAAACATCCCTCTTTAGAGTTTCTGGGATAATCTACATATAAACTATTGTCATGTGGGAGTGCTCCTGGATTCATAAGTATCATTACTATACCTACGAGCGAACACTGCATATATGCTGACACTTTTTGGGTGTTTCTATCATGTACTGATGCACTTAAGTAAACGGTTTCTAACTAAAATTTGGCCTTGCATTTCCTCCAACCAACATCTCTAAGTGTACAACAATCATCTAAAAATAATACTCACTTAATTTCACCATCATTTTCTCTTTTCAATATGATACTGAATTTTTTCTATAACTGTCGAAATATTTCGTCATTAGACAACATTCCCTGGAAGAGTCTGAAACACATGAAACAGATTTTTATTCCTTATCACCATTATTTATTGCAGAAAAAGAGTTGTTGCTATTTTTATGTACGCACAGATTGTTTTATCCTAACTGCTAGCCTGTCAGTAGTCATCACTTTGAAAAAGTATGAAAGATGTATACACAAAATACAAAAATATAACCCACTTCGCATAAAAAAAAGTTGTTTTTATTATATTTTAAATGCCCAACTATTGTTTCATGGTGATTGTTGTTCCGTGACGAGTCGGAAACTTATTTGGAAAAACTCTTCCCTCCATTTCGTCAATATTCTCTGCATGAATTAAGCTTTCCTGTCAGTAACAGCAAACATCATTGTTATGATAACCCCCTCTGTCAATAGCCATCACAGAGTCTAAAGTGTATCTATAAAAAATGATTGAATCATTTCACCATTAATTCATGCAAAAAATCAGCTCGTTTTTCAACATGACTTAATATTGTTGAATGACGGTTGCTGTTCTGCCAATACCCGTCAGTCCACTGAAGAGTCTCAAAGATAGCTGAAAAATAATGATAATGAAAATGATAATCCAATTTCCCGTCTCTCCCTTAGATAAAGTCAGCCTTTTTTCTAATATGAATACATACAATTTTTGTTCTGTCAGTAGCCATCGGTTTGATATATACCAGAAAAAATTAAACAACAACTTTGATAGTAAACTTCTCTGCGCTGGTAACAATTTACTTCACCGTTCTGCTTTCGCCAACATGAGCACGTATTGTCTTTATGATTCTCTCTCTCTCTCTCGCTCTCTCTCTCTCTCTCTCTCTCTCTCTCTCTCTCTCTCTCTCTCTCTCTCTCTCTCTCTCTCTCTCTCTCTCTCTCTCTCTCTCTCTTCTCTTCTCTTCTCTTCTCTTCTCTTCTCTTCTCTCTCTCTCTCTCTCTCTCTCTCTCTCTCTCTCTCTCTCTCTCTCTCTCTCTCTCTCTCTCTCTCTCTCTCTCTCTCTCTCTCTCTCTCTCTCTAATCTCTCTCTCTCTCTCTCTAATAGCCACCACTATTCTGAAGAATCTGAAAGGTATCTGCAAAACTGTAATCCACTTCCTCATTATTCCCTCCATGAAGTCACCAATATGAGCAAATTTTAACTTTTTTCCCCTTTCCATAACATTTACTTCTCCAATAGCCATTAGTCCCTTATAAAGAGTTTCTGCCTGCTCATCGCCGAGGCCAGCAAGAGTTAAGACAGAAAAACGGATGCATGCTGGTGAGGTTGGCGTCGCGTCCTCGTCCTCGTAATGCACTGGTGGTAATGTACTCGTAATGCTGTGAACGGATGACACTCGGGCTAAGATTATGCCTTTGTGTTAGTCATTGTGCATTTTCAGCTTCAGCCAGACTCAAAGGAGAGAGAGAGAGAGAGAGAGAGAGAGAGAGAGAGAGAGAGAGAGAGAGAGAGAGAGAGAGAGAGAGAGAGAGAGAGAGAGAGAGAGAGAGAGAGAGAGAGAGAGAGAGAGAGAGAGAGAGAGAGAGAGAGAGAGAGAGAGAGAGAGAGAGAGAGAGAGAGAGAGAGAGAGAGAGAGAGAGAGAGAGAGAGAGAGAGAGAGAGAGAGAGAGAGAGAGAGAGAGAGAGAGAGAGAGAGAGAGAGAGAGAGAGAGAGAGAGAGAGAGAGAGAGAGAGAGAGAGAGAGAGAGAGAGAGAGAGAGAGAGAGAGAGAGAGACATTGGCGTTGACAATAGCCAAGAATTCCTGTACCCAGAAAGTTTACGACTGTCAATAAATGATCAACAACAAAAAGACACAAGCGAAATCCTTTGAGCGTTATCGACAATTTGACATTTCTTCATTGGATTAATACAGATCGATGTTACTGAAGGGAACAAAAAGACAGACACAAATAGAGAGAGAGACATTGGCGTTGACAAAAAGACAGACACGAATAGATTTGAAATGTTTGATCTCTCTTTCCTTAATCTTTTTCAAAATTACACTCTGAACCGTGTCTTGATTGTTATTAAGCGTCAGTCAATATCAGTCAAAAGGTTAAGAGAGTTCGTTAGAATGTTGTGTTTTCCTCCCAGTGACCGTGTGACGATTGTGTCTGAGCGTTACATATTCTTTTCTCTATCCCTCGAGATAAGACGGAAGAGAGATGCTTTCTTCCCCATCCTGCTCCATCACTGTTTCTAGGAAGTGTAACCAGATACTCCTTCAAGGTTTTCATGTAAAGCTTTCTCCATGGAAATATCAAACTGCCGCCAACAACATTTTTCAGTGCTCAGATGCGGAAATGTTTAGCTCTCAGATTGCAGAAGTTTATGTTTTTGTTTCTCATGCACGTTATTTGAGACATTTTTTGTAACGATCTTATAAAACACGTAGTGTTGTAAAGGCCACATCATTATTGTTTTCGACCTCCCTTTGTGTGTGTGTGTGTGTGTGTGTGTGTGTGTGTGTGTGTGTGTGTCATTCACCTCACCTCGATCGTCTGCTGGTCACCCAGCCAGTCTTCCCCATTACGGAGCGAGCTCAGAGCTCATAGATCGATCTTCGGGTAGGACTGAGACCACAACACACTCCACACACTGGGAAAGCGAGGCCACAACCCCTCGAGTTACATCCCGTACCTATTTACTGCTAGGTGAACAGGGGCCACACATTAAGAGGCTTGCCCATTTGCCTCGCCGCGCCGGGATTCGAACCCGGCCCTCTCGATTGTGAGTCGAGCGTGCTAACCACTACACTACGCGGTGTGTGTGTGTGTGTGTGTGTGTGTGTGTGTGTGTGTGTGTGTGTGTGTGTGTGTGTGTGTGTGTGTGTGTGTGTGTGTGTGTGTGTGTGTGTGTGTTCTCTCCTCTCCTAGACTCGCCCAGCCATCACGAGCATGAACGAAGAACACACAGTCAGTGACGAACAAACAAGATCCACGAACAAAGATACCGCAAGGGGAGGGAAATCATTACACAACTGGAGCTACAAGACGCATCCTATTTATCTCTATAAGTTTTGAAATTTACAACCAGCGATTTAGATAAGCAAACCAGTTACTCTTCTTGGGATAACATCCATTACGGTCACCCAGTATTTATGTCCTCCACTAAATTGTGTATTTTGTGACTGTTCTCTGGGCGGCGGTGGCCTGAAGGTGGGCCGATGGTGGGCAGATGATCAGTGCGGACAGTGTGTACCGGATGGACGAGTTCGAATTCCGTCGGTAAATAGCGATCTTTCGGTAATGCTGGAGTGATTATGTAGGTTTGTGTTCTGAACCGCTTCCCACGGCACCTCCACTACATTCACGGGTTTTTAAGATTTGTTTTTTTCTCTCTCTATGATTCTAAGAACATCACTACAAGATAAACTCTCTTAACAAACCAGCAAATCACCTCTGTAGGCTTTGACAAAATTCGTGGGGAGGGATGCAAAGCGATTCAGAGTACTAGCCTATAAGGATCATGCACGTGCCTGCCTTCAAGTGTGTGAGTATTAGCCTCCAGAAGCAACACGTGCCACGGAGCCACCACTTGCAAGAGCCCGCCATCCTCGTCTAGTCTTATCACCCAAGCCACTGCAAACATTGCTAAAGAACAGTAGAGGCTCGAGATGGATTATGCTGTTTCACCAGAAAGTTTGTAGTTTATTTATTTATTCATTTTTATGAATGATGTGCACCAAACTAAGGCAACATAAATAAATATTAAAAAATGGGACACAAATTCATGACTGTCACATATCACAAACACTTAACTTCATGTCTGCAGCGTTTTAGCCAATGTACCTTCCACTGTCCACATAGTGAGGATGATGCTCGGACAGCAAGCAATATTGTTCATAAAGCAGTCAATGTACAAGAACGTATAGTGTATAGTGCAGGATTAATTCATCCACTGCTAAATACCTTCGCTCAATCACTTGCAAGCTTTTTGGAAATGTGTGTACTGGTTTTAAGTGCTTTTGTTACTTATAATATGTAAAATTTACCTGCCACTCTGCCTTCCCTTTTAGTTTGTCTATGAATATTTTTTTTCGTTTTTTAATGTTAGCAGAGAACAATTAGAGCAATAAAAATGTTAATAATGTTCCCTAGCGTAGATTCCCTGACGCACTGTGACTACCAATATGAAGCTGCTCTGTATCGTAACTCTCACTGAGGGATGCCAAGTACAAGACGCGAGTTACGAAAATAACTTAAGATAACTTACTGACATTGTTGGTGTCATATTTCTTTCCTTCAACGAGTTATGGCAAAACGTACGCTTTGTCTCTCCTTTCCTCAAACCATCTATATTACTTTTTCACCTACTTATTAGTATTGATTTCGTTGCATTACTTTACCTCTAGTCAACTATATTAATGTGTCCAATCATTTACTTTTCATCCTATTTATTTGTCCATCTACTTACTTATCATCCTACTTATTATTATCACTGATGTAGTATTCCTTTCGTTCACCGAGTTATTGCAAGACCTTGGTTGAGCATAACTGTATTTTTCATTACCTATACATCTATCAACTCATCCAACTTGTCGCTCTTCCATTTATCAACTAGACTTCCTTTGGGTACAATAAGACAATACATATGAGAGATTATTCCTCATGGGTACAACTACAAACTATTTACCACACCGAAATTCCTGCAGAGACACAGCAGTTCCAGCTCCACCAATCTGAATCTTCCCGTGGCAGTCACGCAACAATCCTGATACACTGCCTCAAAACTTTCACCCCGCTAAAGTGTTTTGGTGTATACGCAATGCAACACGGACGGGAGGCAGTATCTCGCCTGTGTTGGGAGAAAGTTGCATGGAAAATTGTTATCATTCTGAGTAGTGAGACAGTCGAGAGAGTGTTGGCAAACTTTGTGCTTTGGTGTGTGGGAGTCTTAGCATAATCATTATATTAAATTGCCAAGTATTCTATTCCTCTCTTTTTGGCGAGCGAATGGAATGGACATAGCAATCAATTTTCTAATGTTGAGTCAATAGAAAACCTTATTAGAACACTAAACTAAATTATGAAGGAATATTATGTGCGTGTATGTAGAGATGTTTTATAGAGAGATAGGCATGTGTAGGTAGGGCTAGTGACTTCCTGCACCTTCTATTACTTTCTTATGTTCTTCCGTTATTACCAGAAAATTAGTTACACGTTATTCAGATTTATAAAATTGTTCAATGAAGTTTATTAATCCACTTTTCTTGGTCAGTGATTCATTATTTCTTTACTTATCCATTATAATTTTATAAGCTATGTTCTGAGTACGGATAGATGATATTATGGAGGATGGAACCTGTTTAGAGTACTTAAGTAAAGCAAGGTGTCTGTTCATTGGGTCACGTTTGAAGGAATGATAGTGCTGTTCTCGAAGAAATGTTACGCAACCTGGGGCATCAGGCATCAATATATATTTTTTTTCTAGAATGAATTTATTTCTCATTACTTCAAAATAATGAATAAGGGACTACGGCAGATTTGTTCCATGTATGTGTTGGTATCATATATCAATACTACATGCAGTCTTCCTTCCATCTATGTATGCTCCATCATTCACAAAGTTTACCCACAATACTCTAGTAACATATCGCTTTTACATGGGCTCAGCAAACACCAGTGGGCAATATTTACATGCACGTTTGAATATAATGTGCCGCGGCCCACGTTATTACCTGCCGCGCCTTCACTGACTTGGCAAACACTGGGAACAGAAGGCAGCAATCCCACCCCGCGAGGCCTTCATTACTTGGAGTACCTCGCTGCTTCACATCCTCCCTCTTGTCTTGATCTCCTACTGCCAACATTCCAGAAGCACCGCCACCCAATACGCGACCAGAGACTTGGCTGCCTGATACGCACACCTACGTTCCCAGAAGCCTCGTCGTCTTTTTTTTTGACTCCACTTGGTAGGCTATCGTGGAAATTACTGGAGAATTTTCATAGTGTGATTCCAGTGGTCTTTGAACTCTCTCAGAACAATGGCTTATACTCAGCTTCCCTGTATTTGCTTATAGAGGATTTTATCAATAATTCAAATGTGTTACTTTTGATAGCAGTGATAATAAAGTTTTCTAGATATGTAATTCCAGTAGCAGTTTGACTCTTTGACATACCACGACATGAATTTAATTGTGTCCTAGTTGACAGTATAGGACTTCATGAATTTAAGGATGCTATTTCTCTGTTTTCAAGGGTAAAAACAAATGGAGAGTTTTCAAAGAGTGCAATTCCAGTTATAGTTTGACCATTTCAGTACTACAGCATATGCTTAACTTTTATCCAGGTGTGAATAGAGGGTTTCATCAAGTTAAGGGTGTTTTGTTGTTACCGAGGAGTCTGTGATAGAAGATACTGGAGAGTTTTTTTTTTTTGGAAGGATGTGGTTCCAGTGACCGTTTGACACCTTCAGTACCACAACACACACGTTTCATTGCATCAGTGTGTCATAGGAAAATTCTATTAAGATACTAGTATTTGTGAGCAAAACAGTTTTAAATCATGTAATTACTTTTTGCACTTTATCTTTTAGCAGAAATACAGTTGTTTTAATTACTTAGGATTGACTAGTAATTATATAAAGTATGAAAAATATCTGCAGTACTGAATGGATTAACAGGAATTCTGCATCACGAATGGTATAAAAAAAAATGGGAAGAAATTGGATCTCAAATAGAGTGGTAAATATATGGAAGACACTCAATAATCAAGTTGTTAGTGTTGAATCGTTAGGATTTTTAAATTTTAATAGACAAATGTATGATTGGCAGGCTGAGGCGGTGGTGTAGTGGATTAAGTGGTGAGCGTGGGATCTGGCAGACGTCCATACGTAGGTTCCAATCCCACCAAGTGCCGCCCTGAAACTATGTCATTTATCGAGTGGTTTAAAGTTACTTACATGTCACCATGATACCAAGGTTCTAGGTGGAGGTGTGATTACCTTACACCTAAGATGCGCTTGGATGATGATATGGGTCCTAATATGGGTACCACTATAACTGAAATTGCCTGCGCCGCTAATGGGTGGAAGTTGGACAGCGCTTCCCATACTCTTCTTACCTACAGACGCTATAGGCTATAACATAAACAAAAAAAAAGTTTCTAAGTATGCTTCGTACAGGGACTATCACGTTTAGCCCTGATGTCACCTTATAGTTTCCCTTGCTTTATGTTCTTATGTAATGGGAGAAAAACACTAACAAAAATGCAGCTAAACTTTCCTTTGACTTGAAAATAGACCTTATGAAAACCTAGAACATCTCAGCATACGGACAACAACATCGCTGTGCAGGACTTGAAGGAATATTAAAACCACCTTTGTCCCGGACTTCTGGCTAACTCTAATCTTTTAAGGAGATTTTTTTATATATTTTGTTGCCCTTGACCGACTTGCCTCTTGCATAAATAAAACACACACCCACACATCCTTGCAGCATTTGTAAGACACGGGCAGGCTTGGGTATTATCCCACGGGGCTCAAGGTTAGACTAGTAGTAGTAGGCGGGTCCAGTGAGAGGCTCAGAGCCAAATGTGATGCCGCCAAGACGTCCTGAGCTGGCGCGGCGTGTTATCTGCTTAGCTCCTGCGTTACCATTAGTGGAGGGCCTAGTTTGGTGGTGGTGGTGGTTGGGGTGGTGGTTGTGATGGTGATGGTAGTGGTAGTGGTGGTGGTGGTGATGGTGTTTTGTTGTTGTTGTTGTTGTTGTTAGTGGTGGTGGTGGTGGTGGTTTGTTGTTGTTGTTGTTGCTAATGTTGTTGTTAGTAGTGGTTGTGGTGGTATAAGTGTTTTGTTGGTGTTATTGTTGTTGTTATTGTTGTTGACGAAGATGGTGGTGTTGTTGTTATTGTTATTGGTGGTAGTGGTGATGATGATGGTGGTGGTGGTGGAAGTGTTTTATTGGTGTTATTGTTAATGCTATTGTTGTTGAAGAAGATGGTGGCGTTGTTCTTATTGTTTTAGTTGCTACTGCTGCTGTTGTTGTTGTTGTGGTTGTTTTGGTTGCAGCTGCTGTTGTTGTTGTTGTTGGTGTTGGTGTTGGTGTTGTTGGTGTTGGTGTTGTTGTTATTGTTAGTGTTGTTGTTGGTGGTGGTGTTGGTTTTGTTGGTGTTGGTTGTTGTTGGTGTTGGTGTTGTTGTTATTGCTATTGTTGTTGTTGTTGGTGGTGGTGGTGTTGGTTTTGTTGGTGTTGGTGTTGTTGTTATTGCTATTGTTGTTGTTGTTGGTGGTGTTGGTTTTGTTAATGTTTGTGTTGTTGTTATTATTATTGTTAGTGTTTGTTGTTGTTAGGTGTTAGTTTTGTTTGGTGTTAGTGGTGTTGGTTTTGTTGGTGGTGTTGGTTTTGTGTTGGTTTGGTGTTAGTGTTGTGTTGGTTTTTTTGTTGTTGTTGGTGTTGGTTTTGTTGGTGTTGGTGTTGGTTTTGTTGTTGTTGGTGTTGGTTT
>NC_059293.1:1617500-1652500 GCF_017591435.1 Portunus trituberculatus
TTATTTAACCTCTCTCAACACGGGAGGCAACCAGACGAGAGCTGCAAACAGAATTATGGAAAGGAACCACTTGATCACCTTCCCCTTGACAAGCAGACAGCGCAAGTGTTTCAAGGAGAGGAAGAGTAAAGACTGTTTCGTGGCAGAGCTGTCTAATTATCCTCTCTTGAATACTTCAGGACCACAGGTGAGAGATAAAGTGTGATGAATAGTTGGGTAGATCAATGTGCTAGATTATTTAGTAGGAAGAGAAACGTGGTAAATAAGAACATAAGAAAAAGGGGAAGCTGCAAGAGGCTGTCACGCCTACACGTGGCAACTCCTGTATGAACAAAGCTATCTAATTCCATCTATCATCTCCATCCATAAATTTATCTAATCTTCTTTTAAAGCTCCCCATTGACTCGGCACTAACTACATGACCACTGAGTCCGCTCCACTCATCAAACACTCTTCCCATTTCTCTTGTAAAGCTTAAACCAATTATTTTCGATTCTGTCCCCGCTACTGATCCTAAGAACTCCGCTCATGTTCTCTTTGTCTTAACCCCTACGCCACTTAAATACTTCTATCAGGTCCCATCTTAACTTTTGTCTCTCTAAGAGATGCCAATTGAGTTTCTTCACTCATCCCCTGAACCTTTTCAGACATCCTCCTTTGCCCTGATTCCAGTACATCTATATCATTCCTATAATGTGGGGACCAAAATTGTACCACATAGTCAAGATGTGGTCTGACCAGCGCCAAGTATAATTTTAGCTGTGAAGGGTTATTTACCAAGGGAAGCGGCTAGAGATCGATGATAGTAGTTTAATTCTTCCTAAAAAAAAACATAAGATGAATAGACAAGAACACAAGGACATGAGAAAATAAAGGAAGCTGCAAGACGTCATGAATCCTACACGTGGCAGTCCCTCTATAACACATCTTGCCTATTTCAGCTTCTCAATCCTATCCTTGTCTTCTTTTTAACTCCTTCTCTTACAAGTCACAAATTTCTGAACATTGCACACTAGATAAAGTCAACTTCCTAATATATTTTTTTTCTCAATTTTGCGTATATGCCAACAATTCTTATCACAGTGTTCTGAATGTTAGCAAGGGACAAGCATAACAGTGACAAGCTAAGACCACTCTATGCACTGCCATGAGACCAAATAGAAACTGTTGTACTGCCCAACTACTAGAGAAAACTGAGCTTATAATCGAGTTAAGAGGAGCAGTGAGGGAGATGATACTCGCTAGTGATTGGGCACTCATATGATACCGGGAGAAACTCGTGTACTGCTAGGCCATTGGAGGTGAATGTATGCAATTGTCAAGTTAAGAGGAGCAGTGACATGACTAAGACTTCCTAATGGCTCAATACTGACTTCAAACCAGTGGAAACTCTCATAACGAAACTACTGCGGGGAGAATACAAACAATTATAAAGTTAAGCTGAACAGTAATAAAAAAAACATGGGAGCAAAGTAAGGGGTGAACTGGATATCAGTGTTAGAGTTAGAATTAATCTTTTTGTTGCGATGTACATACAATTCACAAACTACCTCCTGTGGTACGTAAATCTCTTCAAACATCATGAGAAGAGATTAAAACAATACATTTTCCATTGTCCAGCAAGTATAATACTCATTTAAGTGTTGAAAAAAATATATCAAGAAAGATTTGTGATTAAAAGAAGATAGCAATGAAAGTGTCACTAGCAATGAAAGAGTTAACTAAGAAAGGATACATGTAATTGTCAAGTCAAAAGAGCAATAACTGTAAAAGGAGAAGGCAGAGAGGGATGAACTAAATGTCAAAGTGAGTGACTAACTTATTTGAGTAAGAATTCATGTAATTATCAAGTTCGACAGCAGTACCCGTGACAGCAGAGAAGACGGTAAGAAATGAACCAGGAGTCAAAACGAGAGAGCAAGAGTACACGCAATTATGAAGTTGAGAGAAGCAATGACCATGAGAGCAGAGACAACAGCAAAGGGTGAACAAGACGTCAAAGTAAGTGTTTAAGTTAACTGAACTGTAACACATGCAATTATCAAGTTAAGAGAAGCAGCAACCATGAAAAGAAGGACAGTAAGAGATGAAGTAAGCATCAATACGAGGGTTAATCTGAGCAGGGCGGCGGTGAAGTGGTCAAGAAGAGTGATCGATGCGGGCCAGGTCTCCGCGCCTCACCAGCCGCTGCCACAGGTTTTTGGAATGCCGTTGAGAGAAGCAATCAGCCACGCGCTGCCCGGAATCCGACGTGCGGCGACTTAAGGCGATAGATACATAGAGAGGCACGGACGAAGGGAGAGAGAATAAAGATAGATAAGCAGAATCATAGACGGACCTCAGATGATAGATAAGGAGGTAGATAGTAAGGGAGATAGATAGATAGATATGTATATAGACAGACAGATGAGCAGAATGATAGACAAACAAACCCCAGGTAATAGATAGATAGGGAGATACGTAGAGAATGAAGGGGAGAGGGAGGGAGGAAGTAAGAAAATAGATGAAAATATTAACAGCTAGATATGTTGATAGATACGGAAAGAGGAAGAGAGGAAAGGAAGGAGGAAAGTAAGGAGGGACATAACTTGACAGGCAAATTGATACAAATAGGTAATTAGGTTGATAAGTAAGAAGGAGGACATAGGGAAGGAGATAAATAAATGGAGGAGAGGAATGATAGACAGACTTAAGGTAAGGAATAGGGAAGTATGTGGCGAGGTAGGAAGGTAATGGAGGAGGAGGAGAGAAACTGAATGTGATGAATATATAAACGGTGAACACTGAAGGGAAGGTAGGCAGGGAAGGAGGGAGGGGCGGGTAGATGAACACAGTAATAAACAAATTAATGCATACGTACAAACACAGACAATCATACATACACTAAAAATATTGATAGACGGACAAATAAATGAATAGAGAGACAGGAGGAGAGCACTACATTGATAGATAAATATACAGGTATAGAAATAAAGACAGATAAATAAATAGATATTAATCATTTATGAAGACAATTTTCCAAAGCACACATTTCAAGTCAGACTTTCATAATTATGCTTACAACGACCAATGAAGAATTCAAGTTAAACTATCACTAAAATCATAAGAGACCCTTAAAAATGCCAGTAACTCACACCAAAGAGTACTGAAAAATAGTTACAATACAACACCAAAATATTTCCGAAATAGGTCCTTAATTATTTTTTGCTATTTTATAATGAATAATAGGAATAGTGGAATATTACTTTCTTTATTGTTTAGTGATTATAATTCTCCATGGAGTTATTTAAGAGTTTTAGTGAGCACAAATTCTATTTCTTCCCTGTTTGAAGTGCAAGAAAGTTCACTCTTCAACAACAAGCAGAGTGTGCTGTGCGTTGTTGTGCATGGCTGACTCCAACCACTCATTAAAACAGGAGTAGAGGATATTCAGTAACAGTATCAATGACCGCTTCTTTCAAAGGCCACAGAGAATTATTCGTGTTCTCAACGATGAGTTTTTTGTCTTTTTTCATTAACTGCATAATGTCTTTGTTAACTATTACATAAATCGCAAATACACTTGAAACTACTCGCCTAAAAATCTTTTACTTTCCCTACACAAATTTCTGAAGACCACACATAACTAATAGAATTTTGAAGGATATATTTTTTCACTGATTATGAGGAATATTTGTTAAATTTTTACCAAAGTCGTGAAGGAATTGAAAATTTTGCCTTAAAAACCATACAACTTTTTGCTCCAGCTATCGATCATGGTGATGGTTAGTCGTGTTCTGAGAGATGTCCATCATGTGTGTTAATCTTATTGCAATCATAAAGACACCTGAAAACATTCACTTCAGATGAAACTTCTGACTACACACATTTAAAAAAAACCGGAGATGATTTCTCGGATTCTTTCGTTGTTAAACGTTATTAAACTATTAAAAAAATCGTGAAAATTATTAAGAACATGCATTTGAAAACCCTAAACTCTATACTATGGAAATTATTACATTTGACCAAACAGACTCTGTTATTCTGTTGTTGAATTCCTGTGAACACCTAGAAACACGCTTTTTAAAACCTTCAAGCCTTTCCACCACAGCCTCTCGAGATAAGTCACCTAAACCATTTGTGAGAGCGGTCTCTGGACTAAACTTTACAAGACCACTTTCTATAGGCAGGAACTTGAATGCATGTTTGAAAATAATCAAGAAAACCAGCTCTGCATGAAAAGAGGAAAGTCCTACGAGACCCAGAAACTGGAATATCAAAGGCGGACGCTGTGTGAGTGGCGCGGCCTTTGAAGGAGATTCAACAAAGTCAGTCTAGCGTGCAGGTTATGACGTGCAAACTCCCCAAGCAAGCGGGCACAAACTTCTGCATAAAAGGTTCCACTTGCATCCGTATAAACTCCAGCTGTTTCCCTGGAGAAAAGTTGACAGTTCAGGAAGAAATAGGCTCCGCGAGCGTGTTGCTTCATGTCACTTCAAAAAAGTTGGCAATTAGAGGAGGAAAAAAAATAAAAAGAAGAAAATGCCATACCTGCATCCATGTAAACTCCATTTGGTCCCGGAGACAAAAGTTGACAATTAAGAGAAGAAAAAACATCGTGAGAGAGCCATTTTGAACCTCATCGAGAAATGTTGACAAATAAAGGGAAAAAAACAAAACAGACTCCTTGCGGATGTTATTCCGTGTTCAAAAAGAAAAAAATGAGTAACAAAAATGAAAAAAAAATGTGAACATGCGTATCTTTAGAATGTTGATTAGAGCAACACGAACAACAGTGAATGTGTAAAAAAAAAAAAAACAAGATGCGATGACAGAGTTCCAAAAATCCCCAGACCTCTAAATGGCAGTCTATGGATAAACATTTTTTTTTTATACCATGTGGGCTTTTCACGGGAATTTATCGGTTAAAGGAGATACTTTTTTGGGGTAACTCCTATCTCAAAGCCCATCCGCTAGGAAACCGTTGCCCCAAGTGAGGAAGTCCAACCTACACTCGGACCGCGGACAGGATTTGAACCCGTGTGCTTGGAGACCCCTCGGACCCCAAAGTGCGCATGGTTCCACTGTACCACGGCGATAACCAATCTATAAATCTTTAAGTGGTACAGGAGGATATAACAAGCGTGACGTTAGCAAAGTCTTCATTGCCAGTAATCAGGAGAGATAAAAAAAATTGTTTCGAACTTGGAATAGTTTGGTTTAAAACATGGATAAGAAAGAATTAGTTCTCAAATAGTGATCATGAATGAATTGGACTCGATAGTGAAGCTGTTAGTGACGTGTCATAATGAGCTAACTTATCCTAACTTAACGCAAAATTCGACAGATGTATGGATAAGGAGGAGTCACAATGAGCTAACCTAACCTAAAAGAAAATAAGTTATATGTATGCATGAGGAGAAGTCACAATAAGCTAACCTAAGCTAGCCTAACCTAACCTAAAACCAAATTAGATAGATGTATGCATGAGGAGGAGTCACAATGAGCTAACCTAAGCTAACCTAACTTAACCTATAAGAAGATTCGACAACAGTATGGATGAGGATGATAACCGGTAATATGTAGGATAAGGAACGGGTGAGAGCACTTGGGTTATGAGAAGTGCTTGGAGAAGACCCAAATATTTACACACACGAAGAGAGAAGGAATTGATGTAGTACGAGGCGAACTTATCATACTTATTCATCCGTAATAAGTAGGTATGGATGATAGGCGGTAATAAGTAGGTATGGATGGTAGGCGGTAATAAGTAGGTATGGATGATAGGCGGTAATAAGTAGGTACGGATGGTAGGCGGTAATAAGTAGGTATGGATGATAGGCGGTAATAAGTAGGTATGGATGGTAGGCGGTAATAAGTAAGTATGGATGATAGGCGGTAATAAGTAGGTATGGATGATAGGCGGTAATAAGTAGGTATGGATGGTAGGCGGTAATAAGTAGGTATGGATGATAGGCGGTAATAAGTAGGTACGGATGATAGGCGGTAATAAGTAGGTATGGATGATAGGCGGTGATAAGTAGGTATGGATGATAGGCGGTAATAAGTAGGTATGGATGATAGGCGGTAATAAGTAGGTATGGATGATAGGCGGTAATAAGTAGGTATGGATGATAGGCGGTAATAAGTAGGTATGGATGATAGGCGGTAATAAGTAGGTATGGATGATAGGCGGTAATAAGTAGGAATGGATGATAGGCGGTAATAAATAGGTATTTTCTACAGAGGAATGACCACGTGTAAGTCTGATGCCTTTTTATGTAACCTTCCTTACTTCCTTATATTAATCTCCATTACCACTAAAATACCTCCATAACCAATGAACGAGCGTCGCCACACACCACCACGAAACACCCTCCAACACCACACTGAATACAAGTGCCCTGTCAACTTCCAATATCAACTCCTAACATTTCTCGGTTTGTTACATACGAGTCGATAGTACATGTGATTCTGCTTCTAATGGCACGCTGGCCTCTCAACTCGATACTAACAACCTGATCACTGAGTTTGTTCCAGTCATCTATCACTCCACCAGTCTATCTGACAATTCATTTATTTCCCTTTCTTTCCCTCTCTACACGTTCATCACGTTTGAAGATATGCAATGAGGTCATATAGTGCTGACAGACTGTGTTAACCTACTGAATACTATAGGTACATTTCACAAACTTCGTAGAATTGTTCATTATTCATTAAAGGAATGATTGGACAGAATTAATTGCAGGTTATATTTTCAATCCCTTCATTATAAAGATATTATCCTAAAGCTGAAATGCCAATCCAGTGCTATTCAGGATCACGTGTAAATGATGATTTGTTGTTGAAGCTGTTGATGTCATGCAGGGTTGTTCAATAAAAAGTACAACAGTTCAGAATGATGCGATGTAAACAAAAGTAAAGTATCGAAAAAGTATTAAGTCTGACACAGTATTAGCGTTAGTGATACCGGGACACTGACAATAAAAGAAATTACTTATATATGAATAGTTCGGAGTGAAGATGAAGATGATGAAGCATATACAGTTTTTGCATCAGTATTGGTATAAATATTTCACTCTGACTTAGTATATCTAGAAGTATTGACAAAAGAAGTGCTATTGATATCTAACTATAAATTACTACGAGTCCCTTCAAAAGTCGAAGTGATGAACATGTAAACAATTGGCAGTCTCAGCCTCAGTATTGGTAAGTATTGAGTTTATCATAAGTAGTGGAGGCAAAAAAGTGTGCTTTGGTGCTTCATTACCAATAAGTACCGGTAATTACAAAGATAGACGATTCGAGGTGGTGAAAAATAAGAAAAATAACATCAAGTATGTATTCATATCGGTATTTTCATCGATATTTTGTTAACAGTAGTGGCAAAATATATTAATGACAATGATACATATACGCACCATATGGTATTCAAAATAATATAAATGACATACTTCAGCTTAATCATGAAAACAACAGATAATACCAATACTGATTGTAACACAAGTATCATTATCACATACTTATCACAGTTTTCACCATTATTGTTACTGGTAATGATAAGCTAGCGGTACCTTTACAGGACTCCTACTATTTACAGTTTTCGAAGAGATATGCTTACTTCAACTCGGTAACCATAAAAACACACAAGAATCACAGTCCATGATCGCATCGGTACTGCCACCGTTAATGACACAGTGATGGGAGATGGGAGAGTTTTCAGTGATACAAACACTTCACCCTGATCATAAAATAGCAAAATGTGTGTACTGGATTCTATACAAATGTCAGTATTGGTCTTTTTTTCTTTTATTTTATCGATAATGGCAATAATTAATGACGTTTACGCATAACATGACACCTATGCATGGCACTCCACCATTCACTATTTTCAGTGTCACAGAAGCACTTGAACCCCTATTCTGTTCACCTACATAATGCAAACCTAACCAGTATCATCGATCTTGCTTTCCTTCTACCACTAAATTTTACAAATCCGTGTTTGCTTATCTATTACCTCATAACTTTGACTTGGATTGTGTCAAGAGGGAACTTTCAGAACAACTCTCAAATTTTAGATGTTTTTTTGTTTAATTAATTTAGCTGAGCGTTGTAAGAGCTGGTATGTACCTTCAATGTGCCTTTCCTTTATTATGTTGTTAACCTTGACCAATGTCCTGACCAATGTCCTTAGATATATATAATAAATAGATGAACACATGATTATATAGATAGACAAATAAATAAATAAATGCCATAATCGGCACTGGTATTGACAAAAAAAAAAAAAACGTGACCTCAGTAAATTCTCATAAATCATTCGGAACATCCTCAATAATTTACTTCAAAACCACGAGCATCAATTGTAATAAAAACGGCTAAAGTTAATGCATTCAGTTACTCACTAATTTCCTTCAATATATATGTCCTTTGAGAGGCGCACATCAGGAGGGGAGGTCCTCAGGTGGTTCAGAGGATCTAAGAAGCAGGATTCCTATGGCCAGTGATCAGGATGACATTAAAAAAAAAGTTGAAACATAACCTTAAATGTGAAAAAAAAAAATATAGGATGGAATTTCTTCTAAAATAGTGGTAGGTGATTGGAATATACTCTATAACCAAGTTGTCAGTGCAGAGTCATTAGAGGACTTTATCCCCTTCAGTACTGGGATGTATTTTTACCTTGAGTTTTGGATATGGTTACACGGTTTTATTGACATTAGGAAGAGCCAAAAGATTAATGGCAAGAGTCTTCACTATTTTAAATTCCACACGCTGTATAAAATCACCAAATAGTAAGCAGAATGAATATGAGAACTAGATATATTTGTGGATGAGGGTGACAGGATGAATGAAGCTGACTTATGTGGAGTCTGATGGCTTCTTACAGCCTCTCGTATTTATCGTATGCCTTATCCTAGTACAAAATAAGATGGAACATACAAGGCAAAACTACCACACAAAACTAGTAGAAATGTAGAAGAAAAATATGGAATAAAGGTAAAGGCACAAGATCAAAGAGAATGGAAACAAAACGGGAAAGCATAACGTGTATTCATTTCTCGATCTAGACTCCAGCGAGTTTCCTGAAAAGAGGCTATAAGAGGCAAAAGAGCATAGCAGAGTGAGCCATCAGCGGTGTACCTGGAGCAGCAGTAATAATAGAAAAACCACCAACGACACACACACACACACACACACACACACACACACACACACACACACACACACAGCATTAGAATATTAAGTGTATTCATGCATGGCTAGCTGTGATAGTGGGCAAAGTACGTGTGTTTTGTGGAGAAACTGTCCTCTTCTCTACTGGTTCTTCCCTTTCATACATATTTTACTACTTTTACTAAAATTCTACACTACTACTACTTCTACTACTGCTACTGCTGCAACTACTACTACTACTACTGCTGCTACTACTACTACTGCTGCTGCTACTACTACTACTACTGCTGCTACTGCTACTACTACTACTGCTGCTGCTACTACTGCTACTGCTACTACTACTGCTACTACTACTACTACACTACTGCTACTACTGCTGCTGCTACTGCTGCTGCTAACTGCTGCTACTGCTGCTGCTGCTGCTGCTGCTGCTGCTGCTGCTGCTGCTACTGCTACTGCTGCTGCTGCTGCTGCTGCTGCTGCTGCTGCTGCTGCTACTGCTGCTGCTGCTGCTGCTACTGCTGCTGCTGCTGCTGCTGCTGCTGCTGCTGCTGCTGCTGCTGCTGCTGCTGCTGCTGCTGCAACTGCTGCTGCTGCTGCTGCTGCTGCTGCTGCTGCTGCTGCTGCTGCTGCTGCTGCTGCTACTGCTGCAACAACAACAACAACTGCTGCAACTGCTGCTGCTGCTGCTGCTGCTGCTGCTGCTGCTGCTGCTGCTGCTGCTGCTGCTGCTGCTGCTGCTGCTGCTGCTGCTGCTGCTGCTGCTGCAACAACAACAACAACAACAACTGCTGCCAACAACAACTGCTGCTGCTGCTGCTGCTGCTGCTGCTGCTGCTGCTGCTGCTGCTGCTGCTGCAACTGCTGCTGCTGCTGCTGCTGCTGCTGCTGCTGCTGCTGCTGCTGCTGCTGCTGCTGCTGCTGCTGCTGCAACTGCTGCTGCTGCTGCTGCTGCTGCTGCTGCTGCTGCTGCTGCTGCTGCTGCTGCTGCTGCTGCTGCTGCTGCTGCTGCTGCTGCTGCTGCTGCTGCTGCTGCTGCTGCTGCTGCTGCTGCTGCTGCTGCTGCTGCTGCTGCTGCTGCTGCTGCTGCTGCTGCTGCTGCTGCTGCTGCTGCTGCTGCTGCTGCTGCTGCTGCTGCTGCTGCTGCTGCTGCTGCTGCTGCTGCTGCTGCTGCTGCTGCTGCTGCTGCTGCTGCTGCTGCTGCTGCTGCTGCTGCTGCTGCTGCTGCTGCTGCTGCTGCTGCTGCTGCTGCTGCTGCTGCTGCTGCTGCTGCTGCTGCTGCTGCTGCTGCTGCTGCTGCTGCTGCTGCTGCTGCTGCTGCTGCTGCTGCTGTTGCTGCTCACTGCTGCTGCTGCTGCTGCTGCTGCTGCTGCTGCTGCTGCTGCTGCTGCTGCTGCTGCTGCTGCTGCTGCTGCTGCTGCTGCTGCTGCTGCTGCTGCTGCTGCTGCTGCTGCTGCTGCTGCTGCTGCTGCTGCTGCTGCTGCTGCTGCTGCTGCTGCTGCTGCTGCTGCTGCTGCTGCTGCTGCTGCTGCTGCTGCTGCTGCTGCTGCTGCTGCTGCTGCTGCTGCTGCTGCTGCTGCTGCTGCTGCTGCTGCTGCTGCTGCTGCTGCACAACTGCTGCTGCTGCTGCTGCTGCTGCTGCTGCTGCTGCAACTGCTGCTGCTGCTGCTGCTGCTGCTGCTGCTGCTGCTGCTGCTGCTGCTGCTGCTGCGCTGCTGCTGCTGCTGCTGCTGCTGCTGCTGCTGCTGCTGCTGCTGCTGCTGCTGCTGCTGCTGCTGCTGCTGCTGCTGCTGCTGCTGCTGCTGCTGCTGCTGCTGCTGCAACCACTGCTGCTGCTGCTGCTGCTGCTGCTGCTGCTGCTGCTGCTGCTGCTGCTGCAACTGCTGCTGCTGCTGCTGCTGCTGCTGCTGCTGCTGCTGCTGCTGCTGCTGCTGCTGCTGCTGCTGCTGCTGCTGCTGCTGCTGCTGCTGCTGCTGCTGCTATTGCTGCTGCTGCTGCTGCTGCTGCTGCTGCTGCTGCTGCTGCTGCTGCTGCTGCTGCTGCTGCTGCTGCTGCTGCTGCTGCTGCTGCTGCTGCTATTGCTGCTGCTGCTGCTGCTGCTGCTGCTGCTGCTGCTGCTGCTGCTGCTGCTGCTGCTGCTGCTGCTGCTGCTGCTGCTGCTGCTGCTGCTGCTGCTGCTGCTGCTGCTGCTGCTGCTGCTGCTGCTGCTGCTGCTGCTGCTGCTGCTGCTGCTGCTGCTGCTGCTGCTGCTGCTGCTGCTGCTGCTGCTGCTGCTGCTGCTGCTGCTGCTGCTGCTGCTGCTGCTGCTGCTGCTGCTGCTGCTGCTGCTGCTGCTGCTGCTGCTGCTGCTGCTGCTGCTGCTGCTGCTGCTGCTGCTGCTGCTGCTGCTGCTGCTGCTGCTGCTGCTGCTGCTGCTGCTGCTGCTGCTGCTGCTGCTGCTGCTGCTGCTGCTGCTGCTGCTGCTGCTGCTGCTGCTGCTGCTGCTGCTGCTGCTGCTGCTGCTGCTGCTGCTGCTGCTGCTGCTGCTGCTGCTGCTGCTGCTGCTGCTGCTGCTGCTGCTGCTGCTGCTGCTGCTGCTGCTGCTGCTGCTGCTGCTGCTGCTGCTGCTGCTGCTGCTGCTGCTGCTGCTGCTGCTGCTGCTGCTGCTGCTGCTGCTGCTGCTGCTGCTGCTGCTGCTGCTGCTGCTGCTGCTGCTGCTGCTGCTGCTGCTGCTGCTGCTGCTGCTGCTGCTGCTGCTGCTGCTGCTGCTGCTGCTGCTGCTGCTGCTGCTGCTGCTGCTGCTGCTGCTGCTGCTGCTGCTGCTGCTGCTGCTGCTGCTGCTGCTGCTGCTGCTGCTACTGCCACTGCTGCTGCTGCTGCTGCTACTGCTGCTGCTGCTGCTGCTGCTGCTGCTGCACTGCCACTGCTGCTGCTGCTGCTGCTGCTGCTGCTGCCACTATCACTGCTGCTGCTGCTGCTGCCACTGCTGCTGCTGCTGCCACTGCTGCTGCTACTGCTGCACTGCTGCTGCTGCTGCTGCTGCTGCTGCTATTGCTGCCATTGCTACTGCCACTGCTAATACTACCACTACCACTACTACTACTACTACTACTAATTTACAGACACAGCACCCACTCACTACCCTGAGCAGCAACACAGCCCCTACAGTACTCAAGCCATCGACTCCATTTCCACTCAACAAGTACAAGATTAATTGATGCGGAAGGCAGTGACAATCCCCCCCCTCTCTCTCTCTCTCTCTCTCTCTCTCTCTCTCTCTCTCTCTCTCTCTCTCTCTCTCTCTCTCTTAGTTAGTCATATTTATTATAATTTTCCCCCCTAAATAACATCCCTTTAAATTTCCTTTCTTTTCCTCTAATAAGACCAAATTGGACATTTTTTCCCATATATTTATTCATATTACTTTAATTGCCTTTTATTCAAATAACCTGTAATCCAATCTATTATAATTCCTCTCTTGTTAATAGCGCCATTCATTTGAGTCACGCGTGTTCCTTCCTCACTCTCATTTCCCATTGTCTAAATTGCGAGTCACACAATTCACAGTTTAATTCCTCCTCTAAGCCTCTATTTGTTCACCTGCTCAGACCCAATAGCACACGACCCTACCCTTGCTTTCCCTCAGGCCTCGCGCTACCCCGGTCCTTCTGACACAAACTCCACGGCTTTTTTTAAGGTTTGGAATATGATAACTATTTTCAAAGCCACAGATATTTTTAGTCTGGTTCTCAAGGGTGTTTTTTCCCGGTGGCAATGCAGAATCTGTGTTAAACTTTCGCACAAAGGCTAGTGTTCTTGAAGGCTTGTAACTCACACAAGGACTATTTTCAAAGGCCACTGAGATGGTTATTCGTGTTTTTAATGGGTTTTTCCTATTGGTGGTGCAGAATCCTTGCTACGCTCTCGCCAAAAAAGAAGAGAAAAAAAGCTTCAATTTTTTTTTTTTTGTTATGCAAGAGGAAACTCGCAAAAGGCAACAAAAAAAAAATTAAAATGCAAGTTCCCTAAAAGATTGGAAATAATTAGCCAAAAGACAGGTTGCCTCTTATAAAAAAGTCAAATCGCAGGTTTCAAGGGATTGTTGTCAGAAGCCACGGTGATAATTAGACGTGTTAGTTCATGCCATTCTTTCTCTGGAATCACGAAATCACCTTAGAAAAACATTAAGAGTGTTAGGTTGCCTTAAAAATTAGTCGAGATATAACTATGATCGCTATTCTTATTAAAAACAAAAAAGAAAAAAATGCAGCTTCTCATGAACTACTTGCGTGCTTTGGGGTCCGAGGGGTCTCCAAGCGCACGGGTTCGAATCCTGTCCACGGTCAGAGTGTAGGTTGGGCTTCCTCACTCAGGACAACGGTTTCCTAGCAGGTGGGCTTTGAGATAGGAGGTAACCAAAAATTCCCGTGAGAAACCCATATGGTATAAATACAAAAAAAAAAAAAATAATGGTTTCGGAGACAACTAGACGTGTTTCCATGGATGATTTTCTTACCGATGAAGCAGAATACTTGCTAAACCATCACTGCAATCATGAAAGCAATTTTATAGACGTCATTTACCTTCGCAACACCACACCATGATCAGTCTAGTTCTCAAGAGTGTGCTCCCAAACCGATGTCACAGAATACTCGTTGTCCTCGTAACAATCCACAGCACTAAACCCAATGTATGAAATCCTTATAAGCATCTACAAGAAAGGATAGCATAGAAAAAAAGAGTAGATTTTATAACATAAGGAGGAGGATGTACAATAAGAAATGAAGTATATGAGTGACGCAGTGAAGAGTGAAACTGTGAAGTAATGAAGAGGTTCAGCTAAGACTGGAATTATGAAAACCTTGAACACTTGACTACCTCATTGACTTCCTCTAGGCCGTGTTGAGGAGACATAATAAGGAATGAGGACCCAGCTTCCCCTCCACCGTCTCTTACTGTGTTGCTCTTCACTACTCGAAACTGTTACTAAGATTTCATGTTGTCATCTTTTTCCTAATATTTTCTCTCTCTCTCTCTCTCTCTCTCTCTCTCTCTCTCTCTCTCTCTCTCTCTCTCTCTCTCTCTTTTGTTTGATCGTTTTTTTTTCTTTTTCGAAATAAATTAGTCTCAATTTTTCTTAGTAATAGTTTTAAGTAAAAGTTATTGAATTTTCTTTTCTTGTCATTAATTGTTACCAGAGTTCTATTTATTTTCTTTAACTTACAACCTCACATTTCTGGCAACAGTTCTGGGCAGACTTACAAGATGCGTCCTCCGTTTCATAATAATTCTAATGACAACTTTCTTTATTCTCCAATTCATCCATTGATTCAACGTAATGGTCGTGATTTATTTTATGCTGTTTCTATTTGTTTACACCAACTACAACAAAAATTATTTCTCGTTTCCTTCTATAAAGAAATAAAAGCTAACCTCCAGAAATACATACGAAGAATTACCACTTGTGTTTATAGAATAGATGGGAAATACTCAAAATGCTTAACTCTTGGTGAGACTCTCATAAAAAGAAACAAGAATAAAAAAAATCAGAAAGTTCTTAAGATCAGTAGAGGGGACAAAGCCAGAAATAATGGGTTTAAGCTTGAGAAAATCAGGTTTAGGAAATAAATGGGGAGAAACTGACCATGTAGTCAGTGTTGAGTCAATAGGGAGCTTTAAAAGAAGATTAGATAAAATTATGGATGGTGATGTTAGATAGAATTCGGTAGCTTTGTTTTCCTCTTTCTTTATGTTCCTATGTTCTTATTTTTCTCCCCAACCAAAACACAAATATCACTGGCAAGCCTTTATGGACATCCTCTTATAACTTTTAAGCAGAATAATTAAATTGCGTGTATGCCAATTAAGGAAAAAAACTGGAAAAAAAAACATTGAGACATTTATGAATTCGGTAAGTCTCCCAGTCAGCAAAATCCCACACTAATTAATACCATCCCTTGATCTCGTACAGTCGGCTGGAATAAAACCTCGGCCAGTCCTGTTCCATATATACAAGCGTCTTACTTTCTCCTTAACGAAGGTTGTTGTTCTTCTGTGACTAATTAAGCCCCTCAGAACTAAGCCCTATAGTCTGAAACACTTCCGCGCCTCACAGCACCTTCACTATTTTCAAAGGGCTCTACTTGAAGTGACACGGGCTTTTTTAAGGATGTTTCTGTAATTCTAGTGACATGTTAATAAGTTTTCTGCATTAACAGGAAAAATAATCTTTACAACTCGGCAAATTAGCTTTATGGTCTCTGAAAATGATAGCGAAGAGAGAAGGTAAGCGTTTCTAAATATGGACGCTCCCACTTGATCTGCCCAGCCTGGTTCATGCACAACAACATAAGAGAAGCTACAACAAACCATCATGCCTACACGTGGCAGTCTTTGTATGAAAATCCCTACCTATTCTCAACTATCACCCTTATCCATAAATCTGCTTAATCTTTTAATGCTCCTTGATGACTCAGTACTTTCAACCTAAATACTCACTCCTTTCCATTCATTCACCAAAATCTATCAAGCCTGGATACAATATTTCTTATCCTATCCTGAATACCAAGCTTGAGAATCTGGCCTATGTTACCCTCGATATATGCTCTCCTATTCTCTTCCAAGTTCAGTCCCTCCTCCATGTACTTCTCGAGATCAACACTTAACATTCAGCCCGTTGGTACTTACAGGGGAGTCGTCCAGCTGTGTCCTCTTCTTAGTCTTGGCTTTGGTCTTCCAGAATAGGAGGAACCGACGAGACATGGTGACTGACTACGTGTGTTTTCTATTCTCTCTTACTGACAAAGGTTACGCTCACTCTTGGCCTCTACAGCGTTAACAGTATAGGACCACAAATCGTTCGCACCACCACAAACTCTTCTCGTTTTCACCAGCACGGTTAGACCACTTGGTAAAGCACCACGACTTGTTTCCACCGCCGCGGATAAAGCACTCAGGAAATAAATGTTTGTTTTCACTGCTTTAGAACGGAACACTCAGAGATAAAAGACAGATTTCACTAAAGCACCATTAACCAGGGATACATAAAGCAATGCGTCAGTAAAACACCACGATCCTTTTTTTTTCACTACCTTAGAAAGAAACACTCATAGATAAAGTCCAACCATTAAAGAAAAGTAAAGCACCGGAAGCTGTCTTCACCACTGCGAACGAACACTTGGAAATAAATCAGTGAGTAAAGCATCACAAATTTTCATCACCTTCGATCGAAACTCACAGATAAAGTAAAGTGCATCAGTAACTCGTAAAACACGGCAACTTTTTTTTTTCACCTCACTGGCAAACCACTCAGAGTATTAGTTAACCAGCACCACTTAATTTTCTCGTCTCAGCGTCTGTCAAACCACACACAAACAAAGGCAAGGTAGTAGATCAGCGCCACAGCTTGTTTTACCACTTTTGCATGAACCTTTCAAACCTTTCACAAAGAAGAAGTAAGAATTGAAACCGATGCATCAATTCACTCACAAGGTAAATTCGTCACTCTTCTTTGAGTCTTGCTACAGATCAGACTTATGAATCACTATGTAGCATTGAATAGGTACCGCATATGACATTCAAGGACATGCAGTATTTCTGTAAGAAGATAATCCGATGGAGGTCTAATCTCTACATGTCTTACAACTTCGCCTTATGATTCATTTGCTCTTAATGCTCATAAATCAGACACGCAAGACAATGGGGACTGTGTATTAAGGACTACGAATATGAACTACTATTACAACAGGAAGGTAATTTGTCATAAGTTCAAGTTCTTTATGCCTTACAGACTCTCCTTGTGGATCACGAACGCTTAATACTCATAGCTGAGCTACGAAACATTGTGAGTCTTGGTCAGGCACTTGTTCTCCGGCCATACGTAAAGGAAATGACACCTAGGACTTACTACAAGAAGCTCTCGATAACAGAACGTAACTCTCACACCAGTGTAAAAGTCAGGAGAGTAACTTTAAGAGCAATGAAATAATGAATGTTGAACTTTTATTGCAGCCCATGAGAGGATTAGAAGGGATGAGAGGCAGAACCACCAAACAATATTGCTAATTATTGATACTATTAATGAGGATATTTGTCATTATTAAGATGCAGGACGACCAAACCAATACTGTTCATCATTGTTGCTACTGGATAGGATAACTGTCACGCTTAAATTCATGTAAGAATTCCAAAGACTGTTGTAGCTACTTCGGCTTCCACTGTGGCACAGATGCACCCACAGGAGGTTATTACGTTACGGTTATTACACACAGACTATTGCGTGAGGCTGCCAACGTTAATCTTACCTAATAACTTCCTGGCAAGGGCTGCGCTCCCTCTTGAAACCCCACCCATCACAACAAAATAACCATCAACTGTCTTGCTCAAGTGTTACGTGATATATCAAAATAACCAACCAGTCCTCCTCTCTTAAATAAAAAAAAAAATCCAACCGTGAAAAAATAACACTGGTTTGGTTTCTTTATAATCTCAGAAAGAAGGGAAGTAAGACGCGGAGACAAGAGAAGAAAGATTATTTTTAAATGAATGATAGTCATTACTACTTGTACAAGAATTAACACTAGTTTAGTTTCCTAACAATCGAGGCAAGGAAGGAAGTCAAGACAAGAGAAGAAGTATCTTTTTAAGAATGTTACCATGACAGACAATAACTTCCACGATTGAAGAAAATAATGTTGGTTTGGTCTCTAATAGTCGAGGCAAGGAAGGAAGTCGAGACAAGGAGACAAGAGAGTAACAATCTGTTTAGAATGTAATCATAACAGACAATAACTTGCACTATTGCAGGAAATAATGTTGGTTTGTTAGAGTTGGTTTGTTAGTCTAATAATCGAGGCAAGGAGGGGGAACAAGGGGAGAGACAAGAGAGCAACGCACATCCGCGCCGCACAACCACCACTGAAATCCCTCGTGGCTGACGCGTCCTCTGCTCATCCACGTGATCACAATACAAAGGCGATGACAATGTTCTCTCCCCCTCTCCTCCACCTGGCGGGAATCACAACTCTAAGGCATTTCGTCCCTTGGCTCCTGACAATCTATCCTCTTGGTCACACAATACAAGGTAGCGTTTTTTTTTTCGCTCTTTTATAGAATGGGAATCACAACGCGTCTAAACATTTCATCGAGAAAGTCCTGACAATCGTAAACATTCCATGAGTCCCTGCACAAAAACACATTCCCATTCCGAGTCACGTGTGTTGCTGTACCGATTAATTAACACTGGCGCCTCATTTACATAACAAGCTTGAAAAACGAAGAGGTCATTTATTAGTGAACTGAATGGTGTCAAATTGGTCAGTCATTTAACACGACCACCAATACCACAGCTATTACGCTAATCACTGAAAAGTATTGATGTATCCAAATTAAAAAACGACTACCACTGACAATTCCTCCTAATATTTAAGAGATTGTAGAAAAAAAGACTCATATCAAATACAATCCTCGTATTTTCATGGTGTTATAATTGTCACTCATTTGACACAAACCATTCAATTGTTATGCTTAGCACTGGAAAAAAATGGCATTGTTTTGAACCTAATATGACGATCACTACTTTAAAATAAGTGGCTTCTAGAAATAGATGTGTAAATACTTGTTTCAGGCATTTCCAAAGTACATTTTCTCTCTCTTTTCTCTTTTAAGCTGTTTCCGCATCGTTCAGCCGTATCAGACAGTGACTGCTAACAGTTATCTACACATGATACCTCAGGAAGGCAAAACTGTGCATAAAGGAACAAACATCTCAAAGTACTTGTTTTCTTTACTTCTCATTTCGTTATTTGTTTTCGCATTGTTGGGTTCAATTAAAGTAGCGAAATATTCACAATTAATATATACAAATGACGCGTCAGGAGAGCAATAAGTCTACGTATATTCTTATCGTAGGGCGGAGAAGCAAAGTGAGAGAAACACGCACGGACCGGCGGCGAGAGGAGAGAAGAGAGCAGCTCGGTACGTCCACACAGCGTTCACTGCCCAGCCAATCTGAGTCCCCGCCAAGCTGCCTCCACTTCCCGCTCCTACCACGCCGCCACCACCACCACCACCACTAGTACGCACCGCCCTTCCTTCCATTCCCAGCATCCCACTCTCTCTCTCTCTCTCTCTCTCTCTCTCTCACAGAAGTTCTGATGCTATTTCCATCTAGTTTTCTCGTTGGCCTTCCTTCTTCCTTCCATCACCACTCGGAGGTTCCTATTCTGTAATTCTAATTCCTGGTTGGCTACGCGAAGGTCCAGAGCAGGTAAGAATGAGGGTCTTGGTAGATGTCTTTAGAATTTTGTTGTAGACGTCAAACGGAGATGGTTGTTCAGGTTCTCAAGAGTCTTTCTCCTATTCATAATGTAGACACGTTAATCTCGTACTCAGACCATAACTACACTCTTAAAAACCTGCGTCACTTCAAGTACAGCCTTTGTAAAGTAGTGGAGGTGCGGTCACAAGTGTTTCAGAATGTACACCTTAGAACACCAGGCGAGTCAAAATGTTGTGATCTTTGACTCGATGAACTGCGTAGGTTTGGAAGGGCATCTCACCACAAATCAATATCCACTTACTTACCACGACTGATATCATACAGACTTATTTGTTCTGCAACTCAAAGCAATGATGACCTAAATTACATCACTGCCCTTTTTGGTCTCCCTTTGGTAACACTGCAAACGATCATCATGACGGACACACACACAAAAGAAGAGCAGGATAACTTATCTTTCCTGAGCTGCACAACTAACACAATCAAACACAAACAACACAAAACAAACGTTGTAAGCGAATATGGTGCCAAACAATATGTCGCAGCGTTACCCCGCGGGACACACCACCACCACAATGTCACGCTCACTGCCACACACACACACACACACACACACACACACACACACACACACACACACACTCACAATCAAATACATTAACAACGCAATAACTTTATACACATTTTGTACACAGACCTAACAATTAGTCTTGAGTGCCATTACAGGAATTACATGAAAATTAATGTGAAACAGTTATCTATATTTATTCAACAAAGGAAAAAATATAAGAAAATAAACAAGCAAACTTGCCGATCAACAACAGAGCATGCAGGTAATACATTGACCTTTCGGAGCTTAATTGGGAGTACTGCAGAATTAATACTCCTTCCCTGGCTTAGTGTCCGTCGAGTTGGTACAGCGCATCACCTCTTCTTTATTCCTTTGTCTTGTCACGCCCATCACCCGCGAGTCATCATTCACTGCATGCACAGTCTCTCTCTCTCTCTCTCTCTCTCTCTCTCTCTCTCTCTCTCTCTCTCTCTCTCTCTCTCTCTCTCTCCTGTCTGGTAGATCCATCTCCAGCATTCTCCTGCCCACACACTCATCTCTCCTCTGCCAGACAGCCACGCCACCTCACTCTCGCCTCCCGACCTTCGTCCTAACTATATAGTATTCTGAAACGCTTTTCTCTCCCACCATCACTTCCTTCCAAAGGCTCCAGTTGAAGACACTCGTGTTCTTAAGAGTACTTTTATGGTTCTGATGATAGATTGGCAAGATTTCTAGTTTATTAAAAGGAAAAACTAACTTGAAAACCCGGCTAGTCGTCTCTGTGGCCTTGGAAGAGTTGTCGTAGTGAGAGTTGTCGTAGTGAGAGGTGAAGGCGTTTGTGAATACGGGCGTAAAACTGATCGTAGAAAAGTGTCCTTTGTTGTGCTCATTTCCAGCTTTGTCGACCTCGTTACTTGAGAGGAGGTGAGGAAACAAACATAAGAGCATAAGAACATGAGAAAAGAAAGGAGGCTGAAAGAAGCCATCACACGTACTACACTTGGCCGTCCCGGTATGAAACACCGCTCAAAGTTACTTGTACGTTTGGCAAAATAAAACAAAATAGAAAATAGGACAATAACAAACTACAAGACAGCCCTGTACGTGCATGAGACAAATACAAGAGGGAGTTTTGTTACAAAGGCGAGTCTCCCTCCGCACCATCACTTGAACCTGAACCTGAGCCTCTCCATTCTTACCTTGCCTCCCTTTCTTCGTGAATCACCAACGCAAGACACCAGTTGCAGCCTGTCACAACATTTATACTCCACACAAGAACTACAAAGACACTCTAAGAAATAAAACATTGTTCAGAACACAAAGAGAACACAGATCTGACTAACCATGGTGCCTCAGTGTTGCCATGTTGTCAGGCGACTACAAACATTCCCACCTTGAAAAATGTAAATGTCATTCAATATTTCTAACTTTCTACATCTGCGATAAACGATAAAATCTCCAGTATGTGAAGCACTTTCTTCCCTTCTCGTAAGACATTAATAACCAACGCTTAATGAACACAGTCATACATCAAGAAACCAATGACTCGTGTGAAATGTTGGCACGACGTATTTGAAGCTAAAAAAAACATCATTCGTTTGATATTGGATCGGTATTTTGATTTTGTTCACCAGATAATGAGGCATACGGGTGATGGTGCGACGAAAGAACACGTAGGAGAGAATAAAGTGGAGGTTGTCATGGGCCGGCTTGGCCAGAGGGAAACAGAGGAGCCTTTCTTTTCAAGGTTTTACTCAGCTTGGTAGAGTGAGCCAGTGTGCTGGTGGAGACAGCAGGAGTAGGTCTGACAAGGCTACGAGAAGTACATACATAGAAACAACACATCCGTAACTTTTGACAGTCTAAAGATACAAGAGAAGAAGGAAACAGTGTATCAAACATGGAAGAAGAGAGAAAGTCAGCGGAAGGACTTGTCGAACAGAGCAGAATAGAAAGATACGAAACAACATGAGGGAAGACACGCTACAAAGGCCAAGCTTCCCGACCTCCACTTGACCTGACCTCAAAGATACAATGAGTCCCACGAAACACGCCATAAACCCGAACAGTGAAGCATAGACAGTGAACAGCGCTCAGATCAACTTGTAGCTAGCATATCAACACTCATGACACGAGTGATGCACAGTGGCCACCTTGAACGGATCCACCACAAGGAAGTTCCATTATTAACCTTGCACTACTCTCATGGAATCTACTCTATGATATGTATTCCTTGCAGGCTTTTTATTAATCACAGTCCTTACTCATGTAGTGCACTATAATAGGAATATGTTTGTCATGTAACGTGCATTCTAATTACTGTCCTTTGATATTGAAAACCATCACCAGGAAAAGAAAGTGTGCCCAAAAAATTTGATGTTTAAATCTTTTCCATGAGTTAGTAAGATTAACCCCTTCAGTGCCATGACGCGTTTCCATATTCATTCTGCTTACTGTTTGGTGATTTTATACAGCTTCAGAAACTTATGTACGGATCAAAACAATGAAGACTCTGGCCATTAATCTTTTGATCTTCATAATCCCTTCCTAATGTGAATAAATGGTCTAACCGCACCCAAACACAAGTGCGTCCCACTACTGAAGGGATTAAATGATCACATATACCGGAAACTTAACGTTGGTGTGATATTAGAGTTGATTTGACAGACGTGTGGCAAGTTGAGAGAGAGAGAGAGAGAGAGAGAGAGACAGACACACACACACACACACACACACACACACACACACACACACAGACACACAGAGAGAGAGAGAGAGAGAGAGAGAGAGAGAGAGAGAGAGAGAGAGAGAGAGAGAGAGAGAGAGAGAGAGAGAGAGAGAGAGAGAGAGAGAGAGAGAGAGAGAGAGAGAGAGAGAGAGAGAGAGAGAGACCAGTAGGATGCATTTCAGTAATCAATAATTCAAAGAAAACACGAAAATTGTTTAAAAAAAACGAAACATAACGAGCTTGAGTCACTACTTCAAAACTTCAATGTACGCAACACCTCAACATTTTATAATATTTCCTCCTCCTCCTCCTCCTCCTCCTTCCTCCTCCTCCTCCTCCTCCTCCTCCTCCTCCTCCTCCTCCTCCTCCTCCTCCTCTCCTCCTCCTTCCTCCTCCTCCTCCTCCTCCTCCTCCTCTCCTCCTCAGTACCTCCTATTTCTCCTTCTTTCCTCCTCCTCCTTCTCTCCTCTCAGTTCCGCTTCCTCCTCCTGCTCCTCCTCCTCCTCCTCCTCCTCCTCTTCTTTTTCCTTCTCTTCTTCCTTGTCATGTATGTATGTGCACAAAACGACTTGAACATCAATCATAACGGTAATTGTATGTATGCATGTATACTTATTTTTTATAGATAAATGTTTGTATGTCTCTGTGTGTGTATGTATGTATGTAAGTAATCCAATTTTCAAAAACTGTATGAATGTTTGTGATAATCTAAAGCTATATGTATGTATGTATGTATATATGTATCCATCTATCTATGTATTTATTTGATTTAATTTTCAAAAGCTTTATGTATGTGTGTATGTATGTTTGTATGTATGTACGTAACAAGAAGCTGTACTTACACAGGAGAGGTGAGTGAACCAGTGTCCAGCCGCCAGTCTCTTACCTGAAGATAAAGAATAAAAGAGGGACTATAATTCACTTGTTCCTGCGAGAGAAGAGAAGACCGTCGTGCACAAAGGAACACAAAGGAAATACAAACATCACCACGCCGCTCACTCCTCACCACACTGCAACTAACCACGCCAATAAGTAAAACAAACAAAGAAAACATTGCTCAAGGAATTACAAAGGCGCCGCCATCATGGAAACACTTCCCCATTGCAAATACATGGCAGGGTTCCAGTCCCTCGTGGGTGTTGCATTTTCATCACCCAAACACCTAATAACGAGATGTTTTGTTTGACATTTAGTTCGTTGTTGTGACAGATGAAGCTGTTTATTTCGTTATGTGGCAATAGAACACTTGAGTGGCAGTTGTATCTTACCATGTGGCACTAGGGATAAAATCAAGAGTTAAGATAGATTCAGAATGCTGATAGATCAGAGCTGGTTACATGACAGGCCAGGGACGGTTTTTGCTATGGACAACGTGGGCGACCGCCGCGGGCGCAATGTATTTGATGCACACGAACACCCCGCTGCCCTCCTCCCCCCAAAAAAAATGCTCGTTTTCTACACTAACACAGCTAACTTTCACGTCAAGTTAGAGAAGTGGTCGCTGGGACACCCCTAGTATCAAGTCAACTTATTGCTGAGTCATGTGTGCAGGTTGTGTGTCAAAAGAGAAGTCAAGGAGGAGGGGGGCGGGGTATCAACTTTCGCCTGTGAGCTGTGAGTCTCACACTCTTTGTTCGGGTTTGGCGGTGGGTCCGATGGAGGCCTCGCCCAGGTCGTAAAAGTAACCAGGACCACATCTGTGACAGGCAGCAGACAGAGTGCAAGGTGAGGAGTGGTGGCAGGCAGGTAGAGAATGCAAGGTGAAAAGGTGTCAACATTGTATTGGGAAATTAATATTGATTTTATCGTGTTAGAGATAAAAACAACATTGCTCAAGTGTCACACAAAAGACTGATAGTCATAGGTGACTCCCAGTTCTCTCATGCCGGACGTCAACCCATCCATAGAAAATGTGCATATTCATGGTACACTAATGCAAACTGGCGACTGATAGTTTCCCTTGTTGTCAATATTACAATCTGACACCACCACCTTAACCTTTCTTACAAGCCCATCAGCATCAACATGACCTTCTGTTATTTTGCCTAGTTGCCACTCGTTTCTTGCTACATTGTGGTGCTTTATAATAACTATATCATCTACACTGAGGCTTCTTTTTGGAGTTATCCACTTATTTCTAAGTTGTACGGATTGTACATATTGTCTTTTCCATCTGGACCTGAACTGATTGGCCAGGTATTTTGCTCTGCGCCACCTCTTTGTACAGTATGAATCCTCCTTAACTAATATGCTTGGGGGAGGCAGTACCACCTTTGTCTTCATGGTTAGCAAGTTATTTGGTGTTAGGGGTGTAGGATTGTCTGGGGAATCTAAATGATCCACAGTTAGAAGACAATCATTAACTATGTTCTCAGCTTTCACTAAGAAGGTTCTCAAATCTTGGTCATCTAGCTGTCCACCATGCTGATCAAGTAACACTGAACACATTCCTCACTGTGCATATCTGCCTCTCCCAAACACCTCCCATGTGACTGGCATTGGGTCTTGGCTTTCAAGGGAAAGTTGTCAAGAGCTGAGCAGACGTTCAAACAGGGGAGGTGTTCCGTGACGATGTTATGACGTGTATCACTCAGCTACCTCCCTCCTCTCCACTCTCGTCTTCTCCTTCCCTCCCCCCTGACTCCCTCCTGCCATCTCTCTCTCCAATCACTGCTTTGCACCAACGCAGACATCGTGGCATGTAGGGCGTGACTGACAGCGATGGAGCATTCCTTCCTCTACACCATGCGGCTGTACACCTACTACTGACGCGTGCCCTTCACTCACCACACTGCATGGCGGTCACACAAGGTACAAATGTGATCACGATCCTTTGCTTAATTAAGTGGTTGCCAAACTGCGGGCGTGAGGAGGATACAAGAGAGGCGTGAAGTTATGTGGTCAGAAATCATTGTTTACTAAGAATAATGGAATCACTCCAGGAACAAGTATCTGCCCTTACATACATATGTGCAGAGGATAATTGTATCAGTCATTTGTTTCTTTCGTTGTAATACAAGCTGAAATATGTCTTCTAAAACAATGCTAAGATACAAATACAACAAAAATATATCATTTCATATAGATACAAAAAAGGGTGTAGGGACTTGCGGGTCCAATGGAGGCACAACTAAGGGGCGTCAGGTAAGATAGTTTGGGAACGATCGCCTTAACTAAATGATTCAACCCGACACCCGATGTGTACTTTTGACACTCTGCCATTACAGACAAGTAACACGTGCACGACTTCATGTCCCTCGCAGAGAGAGAGAGAGAGAGAGAGAGAGAGAGAGAGAGAGAGAGAGAGAGAGAGAGAGAGAGAGAGAGAGAGAGAGAGAGAGAGAGAGAGAGAGAGAGAGAGAGAGAGAGAGAGAGAGAGAGAGAGAGAGAGAGAGAGAGAGAGAGAGAGAGAGAGAGAGAGAGAGGGAGAGAGAGAGAGAGAGAGAGAGAGAGAGAGAGAGAGAGAGAGAGAGAGAGAGAGAGAGAGAGAGAGAGAGAGAGAGAGAGAGAGAGAGAGAGAGAGAGAGAGAGAGAGAGAGAGAGAGAGAGAGAGAGAGAGAGAGAGAGAGAGAGAGAGAGAGAGAGAGAGAGAGAGAGAGAGAGAGAGAGAGAGAGAGAGAGAGAGAGAGAGAACCTTCACAGGAGCAGCATACAGTGTTCGAAGCAGGGAAACAAGTGAGGTGTGCAGCGGATCGTGTGTGAACGTGGCGCTTCTCGGTAGATCAGTGAGGTTAAGCAATGAAGGGTCTGGTTAGTGCGTGGATGGGTGACCGCCAGTGTGTGTGTGTGTGTGTGTGTGTGTGTGTGTGTGTGTGTGTGTGTGTGTGTGTGTGTGTGTGTGTGTGTGTGTGTGTGTGTGTGTGTGTGTGTGTGTGTGTGTGTGTGTGTGTGTGTGTGTGTGTGTGTGTGTGTGCGAGCCATCAGCTAACATGCATCAGTCCTTGCCTTGGTTTGGCGTCACAAAATAAGAGTGACAAACACAGCTGAGAGTAACAATGAGTTGTTTTGTAATAGTGTTACGCTGGTGTCGGTGTTCGTTCAGCGGTAAAGGTCTGCACCAAAACTACCTCAGTAGCCACGTGTACAGATTCTCCAGCTGGACATTGTGGTGGGCAGGTGCGTGGTGGTGGCTTAGTTTAGGTTAGGGTTAAGTTAGGTTAGGCGAGTTAAAAATCAGGTTACTTCAGGTCAGGTTAAATTAGGTTAGTTTGTACTTAGGTTAGGTTAGTTCAGGTTAGGTTATATTAGGAGATAGTGCAAGTGTCTGGTGGTAACGCAGGTGTGTAGAGGTAGGTGTGTAGTGGTAGAAATAGTGTGTGACGGGAGGTGTGTGGTGGTAGAGCAGATGTGTAGAGGTTGGTGTGTGGTGGTAGAAATAGGTGTGTGACGGGAGGTGTGTGGTGGTACACGTAAATATCCTTCCTTCCTACTTCCTTAGTCATTCCCTTATCATCAGCTTCCTTCATTTCATTTTATGTATATATATATATATATATATATATATATATATATATATATATATATATATATATATATATATATATATATATATATATATATATATATATATATATATATATATATATATATATATATATATATATATATATATATATATATATATATATATATATATATATATATATATATATATATATATATATATATATATATATATATATATATATATATATATATATATATATATATATATATATATATATATATATATATATATATATATATATATATATATATATATATATATATAAAATCCATTCATGTATTTTTGTTGTTGTCATTATTTCCTTTATATATTTTCCTCCATTCATGTATTTTTCATTTTGCCTTTTCCTCTTTTCCATTTATATCTTTCTCTTTTTCTTCTTCCAGCTTTACTTTTTTTTTTTTTTTTTTTTTCTTCTTCTTTTTTTCTCCTCTTCTCTACCTTTCTTGCTTCTCCTTTTCCTCCTCCTCTTGTTCATACTCTCTCCTCCCGTCACAGCGGCCATTCAATTAACGAGACACCTTCCTCTCGTTCCTCCTCCTCGCGCGATACACAACCTTCAAAGTCCACTGCGGGGTCGGCAACTTAAAATCTGAGAACTCTTGGGACTTGACGCGATCACTTTCACCTACATACGAACACATGAACATAAGAAAAGAGGGATGCTGCAAGAGACCACCAGGCTTACACGCGGCACTCCCTGTGTGATTAAAGCTCCCTATTGACTCAGCCCTGACTACATGACCACTGAGTCCGTTCCACTCATCAAACACTCTGTCTGAAAACCAGTTTCTTCCCATTTCTCTCCTGAACCTGAATTTTTCAAGTTTAAACCCATTATTTCTCGTTCTGTACCCGCTACTGATCCTAAGATTTTCGTTCATGTCCCCTTTGTTAAAACCCTTATACCACTTAAATACTTCTATCAGGTCTCCTCTTAACCTACGTCTCTAAGGAATGCAGATTGGGTTTGTTCAGTCTCGCTTCCAGATGTGGCCTGACCAGCATTTTTGTTTTCCCCTTTCGTGTTTTGTGCAGGTGTTTTTGTGGGCTGTGGTTCAAGTCCTCACACAAACAGTGGAGGATGAATGGAGTGGAGTCAGTAATTGGGTTGTTAGTGGTGAGTCAACGGCAGTGTTCACAGATTACACAGCTTTATGGATGAGGATGGCTGGTGGAGATGGCTGGGTGTGCTTTACAGAGGGACTGCCACGTGTAGGTGTGACGGCTTACTGTAGCTTCCCTTATCTGATTATTTCGTCATGTTTTTAAACGTGTATACCTAATGTTTTCCTTCTCATGAAGCAGGTAAGTAGCCTGTATTGAAAAACATTATGCTCTCTCACCATCACTATTTTCCAAGGCCACAGAGATGACTAGGTAGAGCTCTCCTGTTAATAATGCACAAATCTTAACAATCTGTCACTACAACCGTAAAAACACACCACTCTTCCTCCCTTTCCCTCACAGAACACTCACAATTCCCTCTCTTTCTTCTCTTCCTTCACGAAATAAGTCTTCTTCACCTCACAGAACACCACACACTAACTCTCCCTCTCCCTCTCTTCCTCAAAGAACACTCAACTCAATCTCTTTCTTGCCTTCCCTCACCAAACACACCACTCTTCCTCTCTCTCCCTCGCACAACACTCCAAAAGAACACCCCCCCAACACACACACACACACACACACACACACACACACACACACACACACACACACACACACACACACACACACACAGGTCTCAGGCCTATCCGAAGATCGGAAACAATGAGCTCTGAGCTCGTTCCGTAAGGTAACCTCTGGCTGTCTCGTCAGAGGCTGCAGGAGATCAAACAGTGAATCACACACACACACACACACACACACACACACACACACACACACACACACACACACACACACACACACACTACTGCTACTACTACTACTACTACTACTACTACTACTACTACTACTACTAATAATAATAATAATAATAATAATAATAATAATAATAATAATAATAATAATAATAATAATAATAATAATAATAATAATAATGATAATAATAATAATAATAATAATAATAATGATAGGAGTAATAACAGTAGTGATCATTATTATAACTATGAAGACAAACACACCAATACATGAACAAGTGAATAACAGAGAGCGTCACAGTCTAAGCTGCCAAACAGAAGAGGCGCACTAAAATCCTCACTGCCACCACTATTCACCATAAACACAGAACACAAAAATAAAAATAGAAAACGAAAATCATTGAAATATAAATACAGTGGAATCACGCGCGCTTTGGGCTCCAAGGGGCTCCCATGCGTACGGGTTCGAATCCTGGACACGGTCATCTTTTTTTTTATGCAAGAACGGAAAATGGCCAAGGGTAACAAAAATTGAAGAAAAAGGCCTACTGGGTTGCCAGTTCACTGAAGGTCTGAACTAGTTATCCAAAATTCAGGGACAATGTCTTGAAACCTCCCTCTTCAAAGAAGTCAAGTCATAGGAAGAAGGAAATACAGAAGCAGGCAGGGAGTTCAGAGTTTAGCAGAGGAAGGTGTGAATGACAGAGTAGTGGTTAACTCTTGAAGAAAGGGCTTCCTTTCTCGGAGCAACGGTTCCCTAACCGTAGAGTGATGAAGGCGCTCACTGGGACACTCCCTCAGCTTGGTGCGTGAGTGACGTAACCTTGTTGGCCTGCTTGCTTGTTCTCTTGTATCCTTCCTTTCTTATGTCCCTGGTTGATCACTTCCAGTCTTCCTGTCCTGTTTCCGTCATTCCTTCCTTGGCGGCTTGTTTGCTTGCTTCCCTTCTCCCTTTACTCATTTTAGTCACTATTTCCTTCCTTCCTTCCTTGCTTGCTTACTTTCTCACCTATTGATTTTCATACTGACTTACATTCTTAATTTTTTCTTCCTTGCTTATTTCATTCACTGTTTTTTTGTTGGTTGCTTGTTTACTTCCTGACTTTCTTGTTTCATTGTTTCCTTTCTTCCTTTGTTTCTTTGTTGCTTCCTCAATAATTTAATTTTTTTTAAGCCATCCTCCACTTGTAGAATGAGGAAAGAGTGAAGGAAGAGACCACTCCTAAGACCAAGATGAATAGAATACCGCTGAAGTTGTCTTGAGGGCGGTGAATCAATAAATGAATAAATAGTAAATAGTCATAAGTGAAAATGGAAAATACTGAAGCAATCGAACACTGCGTTGCTTCATTTCACCGCGGCACAGACACTTCTCATCACACAACCAATGTCTTCACCACATTCTACCTGCGTATTTCTTGTCTATCAGCAAATCAACACCAAAAAACACCCACAAAAATATATACTTTGTCCTTTTCACTCCGGAACAGAGCAACACAAAACAAAGTGACAACAAACTCTCCAACGATGACTTTCTACCCAATATTACACCTACATTTCTTTTGCTTCTTAACAAATGAACATGTCGTGAACCAACAAACCATTTCTCTTGTCCTCTTCACTCCGGGCCACCAGGGAAGCACGAGGCGGGAGTGACAGGGCAAGTGGAGCACGTACACAGGAAAGCTACACGGCTCTCCATCACGGCAATCCACCTCTGGAGAACCTGACAAAACATATTGCACCACTCAAATTTCACGTCTGGTATCGCAACTATTTTAGGTCTTATGCCGCGGACCCATGCACTGCTCCCTCTCTCCGCTCCCTCCTGCTGGCTGCTTCTGCTACTGCTGCTTCTCTGCTGCCTCCTTCTTCTTCCTTTCCTCCTTAACCTCCTCTTTCTCCTTCTCTCTCTCATTTTTTCTCCATTTATTTGTTTTCTTTCAATAACAGGTTGTTTGTCTTTTTTTTGTATTCCTTTGTGTTCGTTATACCCTTTTTTTCTTCTTCGTCTTCTTTTTTTCTTCTCCTTCCTTCTCTTGTTCTTTCTCCTGCCTCTTCTTGTTCCTCTTGTTCCTCTTCCTAATCCATCTGTTTCTCTTTTTTCCTTTCCACTTTTTTTCTTTTCTTCCTCCTCATTTCCCTAAAATGTTATGTTCCTTGCACAAATACGACTTTTGTGGTCATGTATTCCATTGATCTGTTGCCATGTCTGGAAAAGGTGCAAAGCGTGCATATGTACGTACGTGTGTGCGTGTGTGTGTGTGTGATTCACCTCCTCGGTCGCCTGCTGGTCACCCAGCCAGTTTTCCCCATTACGGAGCGAGCTCAGAGCTCATAGACCGATCTTCGGGTAGGACTGAGACCACAACACACTCCACACACCGGGAAAGCGAGGCCACAACCTCTCGAGTTACATCCCGTACCTATTTACTGCTAGGTGAACAGGGGCCACACATTAAGAGGCTTGCCCATTTGCCTCGCCTCGCCGGGACTCGAACCCGGGCCTCTCGAATGTGAGTCGAGCGTGCTAACCACTACACTACGCTTAATGAAGAAGAATAGGAAGATTATGAAGTTGTGTGTGTGTGTGTGTGTGTGTGTGTGTGTGTGTGTGTGTGTGTTTTTATCGGTAGAAGGTCATGCAATGTTGAAAAGTCCTCTTTTTTGTTTTCTCTTTTTCATGTTGTTGTTGTTGTTGTTGTTGTTGTTGTTGTTGACTACTTCATAATCTTCCTATTCTTCTTCTTCATTAAGCCACATGCACAAGACACCAATAAACAGCCATCACAAATAAACACAACACTCCCACTGACATTCTTTTCCTTTCCTTTCTTTATGTTTTATTTGATTTTATTTTGTATATACCAGGCAAACAATTCTATTCCAGACAAGTGTTTAATAGTAAGATGAATGTTGCGCCACTACACACTTTGCCTTGATCCCTTGACACTTTCACCCAGGATCGATAACTGTGACAAACTTCATCCACCCTCGTCTGTTCCAAAGATCGTCTCAACATTCACATCTCTCATTGATTGAAAAACGGAATGAATCCACGTATTTGTTTTCCCAGATATTCAATAATATTTACGTGATGCTCATGAACGTGCAGACTTCCAGGTACAACTCAGCTCTGTATAGTCAAGATCAAGAGTGAAAACTTCTGCACTGGTAGCAGGTCCATCCGCCCCAGTGACGATACGCCCCAAGTCCATTCGCCCCATAAGTTGGGGCACATCTACCCGTGGGGAAGTTGATGCGCCCCAGTGCGCCCCACCACAACCAAGTCGTTGCGCCTCAACTCTCATGTTTGCATATAAGTATACTTCGGATCAATGGCTGAACCAATAATTCAAAAGAATTCGAACCAGACAAAAGAGGTTACTCTCGAGTATAAATATTACTTATAGCTACACTTCCATCATGGCAACTGCCCTGCCATCATACCCCGTGCATTGTTTGTTTTTGCGAAGTTAGTCCAAGGCAGCAAGCACTCCAGTGTGAAAACTGCTAGAAATGGCAACACCGCACCTGCAACTCGGGTGTAAGCCAGCTGGATTATCGGAGGATGAACCGTGGCAATGGAACTGCACTAATTGCCAACCAAACACAGGTACTGTGTCGGTAATTTGACCGATTATTCGTAGTATAATTAATTAGTATATTATCAACACTATTATTAATGTGCAGACATTGCGACAAATGAAGTATAGTGTTAGGTGGAGTGAGAAACGAGCAGGGCACCTTGTGTTTATATGGCCTTAGTTGCCTACTAACCATTTCAGAGCCGATGTGGCATCGTTTTTCTGGAATATCTTCAAGGCTATTAGTGGGACTGTTATGACAGTCTAACACAATGTTTGCAACATCCCGCAGTAATTTATGATGTTATAGGAGTTAGTCAAATTTACATGCATAGTCAGTGAGACTTAAAACACCTGAGCAAAGGTTGGGAGAAATGATGCCACATCGGGTCTGAAATGGTTAGTAGACGAATGACTCATTATTTCATTGATAGGGATCTTCCCTTGTGATAACTTCATTTGGGGATGATTTGGTACTATGAGCTCTGAGCTCCCTTCCATAGGGGGATGACCCGCTGTCCGATAGAGATTATCAACAGACAAAGTGAATTACAGCATTACACACACACACACACACACACACACACACACACACGCACGCACACACACACACACACACACACACACACACACACACACACACACACACACACTCTTATCTCCTCTCCTTATCTCCTCTTTATCTCCTGTTCTCTCTCTCTCTCTCTCTCTCTCTCTCTCTCTCTCTCTCTCTCTCTCTCTCTCTCTCTCTCTCTCTCTCTCTCTCTCTCTCTCGAACACTACACAGAGACAGAGTATTTTCTTACGAACGGTCTCAAATTAAACACAAAGATAACACAGTGTATTTTTATAGGAACACGACAACTCATTCCCATGATACCAGAAGACACATCTGTAACATTCCATAACACCAAAATATACCCCTCCTCACAAGTTAAAACTCTTGGTATCCATATCGACAAATATATGACTTTCGACACACACATACACGAAATGTCTAGAAAAGTTATTGGAACCTTATTATATATTAATAGAATCAAACACTGTTTTGACAAACCAACTCGCATTATAGTTATTCAGTCGCTAGTCTTGAGTCTTATCAATTATTGCAACACTATATGGGGTACTACTAACAACACACTTATAAACAAAACACAAAAACTACAAAACTTTGCTGTCAGAGTTGCCGATGGAAAGGCTCGTAAATATGACCACGTCACACCTATCTTCCAAGAATTGAAGTGGCTGAATGTGAAAAACACCTCTTTCTTCAATACCGCAGTAATAGTGTACAAACAACTTTATAATCTCTACCCACAAAACATTGTCAACCTCCCGACAGTTAATGACGCAACAGGCAGCTCCACCAGGCAAAGGTATGATCTCCGTGTCCCGAGAGTGAACACCCAGTCTGGTGGTCGCGCCTCCATGTGCGAGGCCCTTCCCTTTGGAATTTACTTCCCCAACAAATAAAGACAGCAACAACTCTTCAATCATTCAAGACCAAACTTAGGCAGTTCCTCCTATTAAATGAATTAACATTGTAGTATTAGAAAAATAATATAAACTTGTAATTTCTAGTATCTCTGTAACAAACTGTGTATGTGTGTGCGAAGGGGTTTGTTTATCTGATGTGTGTGTGTGTGTGTGTGTGTGTGTGTGTGTGTGTGTGTGTGCGCTATCACTATTGATAATTATAATCACCATTATTTTTATGCCCTATTATGTACATATATATGAAGAATAACCATTGTAAAATGGAAATAAACATTTTGACTTTGACTTTGACTTTGACTCTCTCTCTCTCTGTCTCTGTCTCTCTCTCTCTCTCTCTCTCTCTCTCTCTCTCTCTCTCTCTCTCTCTCTCTCTCTCTCTCTCCAACAATGTATTAGATCCGGAGGTAATATTATCGCTTATCGTCCCATGCATCATTTCCAGATAGGCGTGATGATGGAGCACCGCCGCAATTGCAAAAACACACATGATAACATACATCCTTCCCTGCCGCCACTAACACCATCTGCAGTAGAAGAACGTGAAGGTACACAACAAACGTCCAGCACAGACAGTGATAGTCTGCATCATTCACTGCGTGACCCTACCCCTATGGATATAGATGTTGTGGATAATGTTACGACGTGGACTGTTGTTGGAAACTCATCCCGCCAGAGACATCCAAAGCTAACAAACTCTATTGGATATTCATACAACGTAAAGCGAAAAAAAAAAATGGATCGGTTGACTGGCAATGTTGCAAGCGGTCTCAAAGTGCAGTAAAGCAAGTCCGAGACAGCTTTATACCTGACGCACCTGAACACTGTCATCCCGCCGAACCCAACACAACT